>NC_069103.1:5247404-5344333 GCF_947172395.1 Bicyclus anynana | reverse complement strand
TCGCAACGGATTTTATCTATCGTAAAATTAAAAATCCGTTTGATGCGATCTGTGTGAAGTCTGCCAATCCGCATTGGGCCAGCGTGGTGGACTGTTGGCCTAACCCCTCTCATTCTGAGAGGAGACTCGGACTCAGCAGTGAGCCGAATATGGGTTGATAATGATGATGATGATGTATGATGAAATGCGTTCGATACGTATGATGCGGACCTTTGGACGCTTATCGTTGGTCCCGGCCACTAACATTAACTACTGATAGTGACTGAATGTGCTTAGCATTCCCAGCGTACGCCCGCAAAGCCGCATTAGAGTTGCACGATGGGTCTAAGGTCCATATCCTCTCTCTTTTACAGCCGTTACAAAGGCTCATGACACTTTAAAACCGTAGTTACATAACATGAGTTTTGTTATATAAATAAGGGACTCAAAAGAAATGTTGTGCGAAGGAGAGAACAATGTTAGGAGTATCTCTACGTAATCGGGTCAGAAAGAATGTCCTTATACGAACCAAAGTTAACGACATAGTTCAACGAATCACAAAGTTGAAGTGGCAATGGGCGGGGCACTCAACTTAAAGGGCCGATGGATTATGAAACATGGCTAAAACTGACGTGATATTAGGTCAGAGTATGCCCAACTAGTTTCGAACCCATACGGGGCCCTTAGTCATGAGCTGGTTCTTGCATCGCGGCACAATCCAAACTGCGAAGTGGCTGCGCGGCGCAGCTGCTCGCATCGCGCGCTGGGAGAGGGGTTGAGTGGTGTGGAGTGAAGGTTCCGTTACACTCTCCGACGGTTCATTAACGCCGTGTTTCATAATCAATTAATATGAATAACACTCACGATAGTTTAAATTCAAAAAAAGTGCCGATGGACCTTGGGGTACCCATGTGCTAAAAAAACAACCTTCAAGCCTCTACAAACGCGAACGAAACTGTGGTGAAAATCTTGTTTAATATTATTATTAGGTAAACTAAATCTCATTTTATAGATAAACAAAGCCGAAATTAATAAAAAAAAACATCTCTGTCATTTAGTTTGAGCTAAGTGTAAGTAAACTGGACCCAACGATCTACATTTCATGTGGTTTTTAGGGCAAACAAAAATGTCAGGTCCTTTTTAATTTGGGTTTCATCTCCAAAATACCAAAGTTTGCTTTTTCCATCTCGGTAAAGAAAAACAATAGAAGGACATTTTTCACTCCTTCCAGTTGGCAATTTGAAAGCAGCAGCGGGACTCGACTTGGTTTGGTACAAAATATTAACGCAAAGCGTTTATATAAGTATCTAATGAATTTTATATTAGTTCTACTCCAACTATTTTGCTAATGATATTTCAAAGCTTAGTTTATTCTCATACGGATTTATATTATTGAGAATTATTGTTACAAGTCAGATTTACGAGTAGGTATGTACGTTAATAATTTTAGATTTTATCATTATATAATGAGTTAATGTTTTAAAGCGGAATGTAGGGAATTCAGTGAGATTTTTTTGAAATGTTCAACGCGCACCTCATATTAGTTATAGTCTATGTACTAATGAAGAACGGTTTTGTTTTCGATGTAAAACTAAAGTGACATAAACACGTTTGGGTCTGTAAACTGAAGTGTGGTGTGTACACACATTCATATACCGGTATTATGTTTTTAACCAGAGTATATACAATATGTATAGCCTAGCAGACGCCCCATGGTTTCATCCGCGTAGTATTCGTTCCAATGGGAATATGGGGATAAAATATATAAAATCAAATATGACATTTACAAATACGAGAAGCATGGCTTTCTATTGGTAAAATAATTTTCAAAATAGTTTCAGTAAATCCAGAAATTACCTCTGACAACCTAACAAACTTTACTTTTTTATAATATTAGTATAGATTGTACTAAATAGAATATTCTTTCTTCGGAACAGACCTAAGGGTAGGTAGTGTATTTTTCCAGCTATAAAGTGTACGCCATTGTCTATACTATGATTCCTTTCAGGTGTTATTGTTTGTATGAGGCACCCATTACTCGTAACTTGGGCCATCAGGCAAGTAACAAATAACACGTCTGCGTGTCGCTGCGACGTTTCCAATTTACCAGCCTTTGTGCATGTGTCGGTGGTTGCATATGCAAGTGACTTGTGTTTTATATTACTTGTGTAAATAATATATTACATCCGAGTGTAATATACGTTACGTACGTTGTTTGTGATATCACTAGCTGTTAGTCTCATAAAGCTAAAACAGTAATAAATAAACCGAATTGATTGGATGTTATCAAAGTTGTTTTTTAAACCAGCAGACGTCGTGTGGTTTCACCTGTGTAGTTCCCGTTCCCGTGGAGGTATGTGGATAAAATGTAGCCCATAACACTCACAAATAGCGTGATTTTCTTATGGTAAAAAAAAACAAAATCGGTTGAGTAGATCTAGAGATTACCTCCTACGATCTCACAAACTTTACCCTATTATAACCATTTTAAAATCTATGAAGACCATATATATAAACCATTTTAAAATATAAACCATTTTAAAATGAAGTGAAGTGAACATTTTATGAAGTGCTCACCACTGTATATCTATACCATGATATTCGTTGCAGGTTTTATTGTTTGTGTGAGGCACCCATTACTCGTAACTTGGGCCATCAGGCAAGTAACAAATAACACGTCTGCGTGTCGCTGCGACGTTTCCAATTTACCAGCCTTTGTGCATGTGTCGGTGGTTGCATATGCAAGTGACTTGTGTTTTATATTACTTGTGTAAGTAAAATATTACACACGGATCGTTACGTACGTTGTTTGTGATATCACTAGCTGTTAGACTCGCAAAGCTAAAACTGTAATAAAAGAAACAGAATTGATTGGATGGTATCAAAGTTGTTTTCTAAACCAGTAGACGTCCTGTGGTTTCACCTGTGTAGTTCCCTTTCCCGTGGAAGTATGTGGATAAAATGTAGCCTATAACACTTACAAATAACGTGAATTTCTATTAGTAAAAAAAAACAAAATCGGTTGAGTGGATATAGAGATTACCTCCAACAATTTCACAAACTTTACCCCTTTATAAGCATTTTAATGTCTATCTCTATACCACGATATTCGTTGCAGGTGTTATTGTTAGTGTGGGACACTTATTACTCGTAACTTGTGCCATCAGGAAAGTAACAAATAACACGTCTGCGTGTCGCTGCGACGTTTCCAATTTACCAGCCTTTGTGCATGTGTCGGTGGTTGCATATGCAAGTGACTTGTGTTTTATATTACTTGTGTAAATAATATATTACATCCGAGTGTAATATACGTTACGTACGTTGTTTGTGATATCACTAGCTGTTAGTCTCATAAAGCTAAAACAGTAATAAATAAACCGAATTGATTGGATGTTATCAAAGTTGTTTTTTAAACCAGCAGACGTCGTGTGGTTTCACCTGTGTAGTTCCCGTTCCCGTGGAGGTATGTGGATAAAATGTAGCCCATAACACTCACAAATAGCGTGATTTTCTTATGGTAAAAAAAAACAAAATCGGTTGAGTAGATCTAGAGATTACCTCCTACGATCTCACAAACTTTACCCTATTATAACCATTTTAAAATCTATGAAGACCATATATATAAACCATTTTAAAATATAAACCATTTTAAAATGAAGTGAAGTGAACATTTTATGAAGTGCTCACCACTGTATATCTATACCATGATATTCGTTGCAGGTTTTATTGTTTGTGTGAGGCACCCATTACTCGTAACTTGGGCCATCAGGCAAGTAACAAATAACACGTCTGCGTGTCGCTGCGACGTTTCCAATTTACCAGCCTTTGTGCATGTGTCGGTGGTTGCATATGCAAGTGACTTGTGTTTTATATTACTTGTGTAAGTAAAATATTACACACGGATCGTTACGTACGTTGTTTGTGATATCACTAGCTGTTAGACTCGCAAAGCTAAAACTGTAATAAAAGAAACAGAATTGATTGGATGGTATCAAAGTTGTTTTCTAAACCAGTAGACGTCCTGTGGTTTCACCTGTGTAGTTCCCTTTCCCGTGGAAGTATGTGGATAAAATGTAGCCTATAACACTTACAAATAACGTGAATTTCTATTAGTAAAAAAAAACAAAATCGGTTGAGTGGATATAGAGATTACCTCCAACAATTTCACAAACTTTACCCCTTTATAAGCATTTTAATGTCTATCTCTATACCACGATATTCGTTGCAGGTGTTATTGTTAGTGTGGGACACTTATTACTCGTAACTTGTGCCATCAGGAAAGTAACAAATAACACGTCTGCGTGTCGCTGCGACGTTTCCAATTTACCAGCCTTTGTGCATGTGTCGGTGGTTGCATATGCAAGTGACTTGTGTTTTATATTACTTGTGTAAATAAAATATTATACACGGATGGAAGTACCTTTGTTTGTCTGTTAGATTCACGAAATTTGTAATAAACAGAATATAATAAACAGTATTTCTTTTTGTTAAATATTAAAAGTGGGCAGTATTTATTAACGTTTCAGTAGCTTGGACCCAAATCCGAGACCTCTAGAGTCCGATTTTGGGCCCGTTAAATCATTGCTGTACCCATTACCCTGACACAAGCAATTGATCTAATTGGAGAGGTAATATGAATGTTAGATGAATATAAGTTAGAATTAAAATTATTATTAAAAAAAAACTAAAACATTATAAAATAATCTATAACCCAAGACCGGGAGCCGCAGCAGAAAAAGCTGAAACCGGTAAGTGGCTCAAGTATGCCTCTCTGACAGAGAGTTACATATTTGTACCTTTTGCCGTGGAGACCCTTGGGCCATGGAGTCGCAGTGCCAAAAAATTTTTCCGTACCATTTCACCGCGGCTTGTTGCCTCGACTGGTGACAGAAGGGCTGGCTCATTTTTTGCGCAAAGGATCAGCCTGGCTGTCCAGCGCGGAAATGCAGCCAGTATTCTTGCCACCATTCCACGTGGGCATGATTTGTATAGTTATTAGGATAAGTTAGCTTAAGTTCCTTACTGTATTCTTTCTCAATAAAAAAAAAATAAATGAAAAAAGACCCAATAAATAATTTAAATGTTTTCTGCATACTCGTATATTATCTACACCTAGATATAGCTACGGTTTCCACGTGTAGGTATATTTTTTTGACAATAGTTTTATGACAATATTCGGATAAAAGGATAAACTAACTAACTTATACTAATAACAAAACGTGCCCACGTGGAATGGTGGCAAGAATACTGGCTGAATTTCCAGGAAATTACAACCAGGCTGATTCTTTGCGCAAAAAATAAACCAGCCGATACGATGTCGTGTAGAAACCGAAAGGGGTATAGATTTTCATCCTACTCCTACTAGTTAGGCCGCTTAGATTGCATCAGCACTTGCCATCAGGTGAGATTGTAGTCAAGGGCTAACTTGTACAGAATAATAAAAAATAAAATAATCTCTTAATATAAAGTTCCCGTGTTGCGTTTTTTGTTACCAAACATGTTTTGTTGTTGTGTACATATCGGGTAGGTCTGTGATTGGCCGACAATTGTGTGGTTGTGGGCATTCACAGAAATTAAATATCACGTGTCTCTAACGGTGAACGAAAAACATCGAGAGGAAACCTGCATACCTGAGAATTTTATTAGTTCTCTGCGTGTGTGAAGTTTGCCAATCCGCATTTTGCCAGCGTGGTGGACCTAACCTCTTTCATTATGAGAGGAGACTCGAGCTCAGCAGTGTGCCAAATATGGTTTGATAATGATGATGATGATAAGGATGGTCCACACCAATATTTGAGAGCAAAACAATGTTTGCTTGGTCAGCTAGTTTATAAATATGGATTCACTTTCACCTTTCGCAGTATAATGTGGCATAATTACATTGTTTTTCATTTATTACGAAATAAAGCCCCAGAGAAATGTTGATCACGTCCATCCGAATGCTCGGCGTACCAATTTCCTTGATTACTGAATAAGCGGGGACTAAAAAAACACCTGAGTAATGCGGGAGGAATTTCTTTCAGCGGAATTTTTGCTTACGTCCTTAATCCCCTTAAAATGTCTGATATTATCTGGAGTCAGCAAATAATACCCAGGGTTTTTTTTCACCGATTGGTACATTTATGTTAATAAAATCTTGCGATGCGATTCAATTAATTTTGGAATTTGTTTGTTTATACTTTCACGCTTTACTCAATACGTAAAGTTAAAACAACAGACAGTTAGTTTGAAGCACTGTACTTATGATTCACACTTCAGTTATGTGCATTTTAAGAAATTAAATACTACGTGTATACCTGAAATTTTTGAAGTCTGCCAATCCGCATTGGGCCAGCGTAGTGGAATATTTGGCCGAACCCCTCACATTCTGAGAGGAGACTTACTTATATACAATCACAACATAGTATAAAACAAAGTCGCTTTATCTTTCCCTATGTATGCTTAAATCTTTAAAACTACGCAACGGATTTTGATGCGGTTTCGATTGGAGTGAGTTTTGCAGGTGGAGTACCTAAGTTCGGATCACTTTTAGCATTGATTTTGTAGGCGTAACATGTCTATAGTATAAAATGTCGTTGGGACTGTCTGTATTCATAATCTGAGTCTTTGTATAGTGGTAACTTTGAGATATGATACCTACACGCTTTATTCTAGCTTTCGATTTTATTGGAATAGAATACCTAATTTAGCAGCGGATCGTATTACAGTGCGGCGATTTGAATCGAATTGAAATACTCGTCGCACTCCACACAAAATTCGGCGGTCAGTGAGGATTTCGCAGTCCATTTAACATAATCGATAACTTAGCTTGCTCGAGGATCGCCGGTTATATAACTTATACTTTTTTATTCTATGGTAAGTCACTTTGGTGGTAATGAAGGCTGAAAAGCTCTCTGGATCGGGCACAAAAGCGAAAAATCACAAATAAATTTGCTTTACACAATTTACAAACCAACTGACTTTTGTATAAATAAGTAACATGAATAGTTTAAAAAACTTAAAACACGCTTAAAACCCATATCATGGAGGTGAATTTCAAATAGCATGTCCGCCATCTTGGATGTCTAACATCAATATGTATGATTTAAGTCACGTGACTATTTTCGTTTGATATCCATATCATGGAGCTGGATTTCAAACAGCCAGTTCGCCATCTAGGGGAGGCCGCCATATTGAATTTGTAATGACTTTTCTTAGCTAGTCTTGTTTTGTCATCAAAACTCAGAGAGTGTGCAAAATTTGATTTTAATCGAAGACCGGGAAGTGGGTGAAACTAAGATTCCAAGATTTTCTTACATATAGATACATAGTTAAATGTGAAGCTATTTTAAGCGTGTTAACATTGCAAATAAAATAAACGCAATATTGAAAACGAAAACATCCAATATTTCAATGTTGTGAAAAATTCACATCAAATTAAAGCGTCCAAAAACTTACGCGAAAACGTTATTTTTCTTTAGATTTTCCGTTTGAGTATGTTTAAACTATAGCTTCGCAAATTCGTTCGTAACACTACCGATGGTCCACGTGGGTTGGGACGGGGGTAGCGATGCCTCGCGCGCTCGGCTTCATATTCGTACAGTCCTTCCCTTTGTCCCGCGCGCACGACTTCACACTGGCACAACCTTTCCCCCCGTCGCCCGTATATCATGAAAGTGTCATCAACAAACTTGCCAAGCTCACATCATGGAGCTCTCGATATTTAATAACTCTGTATCTCAAATTCGTTCGTTGGAAGACCGTTTTCTCTATATCTCTCTATCTATATAGAGAAAACAGTCGAGTTACAAAAACATCCTTACAGAATAGCGCTACTGTTCATTCCGGATATTTCTATCACCTCGCATTAGGTTATTAACCTTACGATCCAGCTATACTATAAAACTATCGAACCACAGGCCTCAATACTGTGAATATTTGAACAAGCAATTCCATTAACCCAATCAAGTACGGTGGGCAACCACTCCAGTCCGTATTGTTGGTATAGTAAGAGCTACTTAAACTGAGATGGTTGTAGGCACTTATTTAGTTTGTAGCCCATTGTTTTAGAATAAAAGTTTGACCTTACATTAGCGAAATCAGTGACATAGGCTTTATTTGTTTAAAAGCTCGATTAGATTTTGGTCGCGGCTTTTCTCGCGTTAGTGTAGATTTTGTCAATCATTGTCAGTTGTCAAAAAGTTTTTTTTTAATCTATTGGGAATTTATTTCTCTATGAAAGGTACCGTTTCTTTTGGTTGGCCTATTCACTATTTTGGTTTTTATTATCAACCTATTATAATAAACATCCAATCAATTGAGAAATGTCATGTTCTTTATGATATCCACCAGTAGGCACCGGATGACATTTGTTACATAGAATCTCAATTTTGTATATGTCATCTAGCATACGTCAAAGTTAGTGAATTAGCCTACTAGAAAAATCTATGGTTCCCGCGGGATTTGTGAAAAACTTAAGTCTCAGGCGTCCGCTAGTTTATTATAAAGATACTATAATGCATGTTTCCGTTTGAATACAAATATCTCCGATTTTGAAATAATGCTTTTTACAATACAAAGGTTAATGGGCAAAGTGAAGTTTGCTTTAGTTAAACTTTTAATTCCTTTTAAGGTATTTTTATACTCTACCCAGCTTGCCTGTATCACCAATTAGGAAAGAGATTCCATGCAGAAACATTTAATGAGATAGACTGTTCACTAATTGGTTACATATTTAAGTAGTCTAGAAAAATATAATAAGGAAGGTATCTGATTGTATGAAGAACAATCTTCTTCTGAAAGTACCACTTTTAACAAAAGGTGGCGATCATTCTTGCAACTTGAATTCTGGACACAGCAGCATTGAATAATTACCTTACCTTACCTTACCTTATCAGTCGATAGACGTCCACTGCTGGACATAGGCCTCTTGCATGGACCTCCGAGCACAACGATCTTGAGCCGCCAGCATCCAGCGGCTCCCTGCAACCCGTTTGATATCCTCGGTCCACCTAGTGGGGGGTCGACCAACACTGCGTTTTCCGGTGCGGGGTCGCCATTCCAGCACCTTGGGACCTCAGCGTCCATCGGCTCCTCGAACTTTGTGGCCTGCCCATTGCCACTTCAGCTTCGCGACTCGCTGAGCTATTTCAGTGTCTTTGGTTCGTCTGCGGATCTCCTCATTCCTGATTCGATCACGCAGAGAAACGCTGAGTGACTTTGAGCCTTCTAATAAGGCCCATAATCAGCGAACAAGTCTCGGATTGAATAATTAGCGATTACTTTTATTGAACTACTGTTGAAGGTATGATGCCAGACGGCAGGACGTTTTTCTCATTCCAATGTTTATTTTGCTTGTTAACAATTCTATCGATTCACATGACAACTTGATCAGGTGACATATTGATAGCGTATGTCATTACCATCCATTTTTTAATTTACGAAGCGTTAGCGTTTGTAGAAACAGAATCGATGTCGAATCGACAAGCCAAGTCTCCCTTCTTAAAAGAGAGGGGACATGGCGCTTATATCCACCATGATTTAGGGTGGTAATGATAAATTCAGCAACGACCTATTAGATTTTCTATGATAACGACCGGGACCGTCGTCTTAACATGCTCTCCGAGGCATAACACCATTAACTTACCAACTTCGTGCTGAGAATTTTGACTAAAAACTTTCAAATTGGAAAAAAAAATCAGTATATTAATGCCTGGCCCCGACTCAGGATTCGAATCCAGTACCATATGACACTTGTGACGTAAAATATTGACCATGACCTCAATACACCCATACATTCATAGTCACCATAGAAAACTAGTCCAAGAGACATTGAATAGGCATAAAGGTCAATTAACAATCATGCCGTTCATTAATTGTAGGTGTACCCTGTCACAAGTACCATTAAACTTAGCATTATAGCCCTTACGACGTACGTATTAAGAGCTAGAAGTCAAATACCCATTGCACACTCCAATAGTAATTGGCATTAGCAATTGACATTTGCAAGTGGCACATTACCACCGGAGCTGCAGTTAGGGGTCATTGCGATTGAATTTAAACTTTATAGCTAAGAACAAAGGGTAATTGAAATGTAAATGGGGAGCAATTGCGATAATGGTGTGGAGAATTGGCACAGTTATTAAATACAGAATTTAATATTCATTTTAATACGAGTATGGGAAGATCTAAGTTTGTGGGTTGTTAGCCTTCTGTGAACGACATCTTACTTGAGTTTGTAATATTTTGAGGTTTCTTAAGTAGAAAATACTTTTTTTTTTATTTGTTTGACACGTTTAATGACCATTTATTACCGCGTCGTACGAAGCGGTTAGCGTTTATATGAATTAGCTGAAATTTGGAATGGAAATGGACTTTTTATCCCGGAAAAATCCATGGTTCCCGCGGGATTTGTATGTTACGCATATAACATTAACAATTTTGAAAAACCATGTCATGAAATTGTCATGAAATTAACTACAATAAGGATCATGTAGAGCCGTGATAGCCCAGTGGATATGACCTCTGCCTCCGATTCCGGAGGGTGTGGGTTCGAATCCGGTCCGGGGCATGCACCTCCAACTTTTCAGTTGTATGCATTTTAAGAAATTAAATATCACGTGTCTCAATCGGTGAATGAAAACATCGTGAGGAAACATGCATACCAGAGAATTATCTTAATTCTCTGCGTGTGTGAAGTCTGCCAATCCATATTGAGCCAGTGTGGTGGACTATCGGCCTAACCCCTCTCATTCTGAGAGGAGACTCGAGCTCAGCAGTGAGCCGAATATGAGTTGATGACAACAAAGGATCATGACAGAAAAATTTAAATGGCGTTGCAGTAGGTACGTATGTGAGCTGGATCGAAGAAAATTATTTACTTGTTTATTTTTATCCTACTGATATTATAAACGCGAAAGTTTCTATGGATGTTTGTTATTCTTTGACGCCGCAACTACTGAACCGATGTGGCTGAAATTTATTAAAGAAATAGATTTTTCTCTAGATTAACACATAGACTACTTTTCATTCCGCAAATATCCATGGCTCCCAAAGAATTTGTGAAAAACTAAATTTCACGCGGACGAAGTCGCGGGCGTCCACTAGTTTCATTATAAAAAAGTGCCTTACATCATTTTGGAAAACAGCTGATACAGCTTACACTGCTGGGCCGATACATACCCAAACAAAGCTAAGAACCACCGTAAGTTAATTGGCTTTCAAATAAAAAAAAAGCATCAAAATCGATCCATCTGTTTAAGAGTTACGATCTCTCAGACAGACATATACACGAACATTGACAAGCAAAATACTATTTGCGTCGGAGGCTTAAATAATCATGAAAATTAAAATAAAAATGCCCTCGAAATATTAAATTTAACTCAAATAGTTGAAGCTGTTTCTGTAATATATAAAACAATATATATACAAACATTAATTATTTTTAATCGTTTAATGATATCAAATTATTATTTACCAAAACAATGCAGTTCAATGTTATTAATAAACCATTTGCAAATGTTAAACTAAACGTGAGATCACAATGTGGTTCAAATTAAATAACATAATTACAATTGATTTTAGGAATCACAATTTAGTTGAAAATTAATTGCAACAGTAATTGTACTTAATTCTAAAATTAAAAGTAATTGCATTTAGCAATTACAACTATCACTATTTAATCACAAATTATGTTTTGATATGTTTTTATTAACCGATTAAAAAAAAAGAGAAGGCTATATATCTTTTTTTTTAATATTTGTTCATAATTTCGTCTTGAAACAAAAATAACTGTAATAAGTGAACAAAATTGCACTTTCTTGACGGCCTCCGTGGCGCAGTGGTATGCGCGGTGGATTTAATTGACGGAGATCCGATCGAGGATTCGATGACCGAGGGCCGATTGAGGTTTTCTTAATTGGTCCAGGTCTGGCTAGTGGGAGGCCTCGGCCGTGGCTAGTTACCACCCTATCGACAAAGACGTAACGCCAAGCGATTTAGCGTTCCAGTACGATGTCGAGTAGAAACAGAAAGGGGTGTGGATCTTTCTTCCTAATAACTAGTTAGCCCGCTACCATCTTATATTACATCAGGCGACAAGAACTAACTTGTAAAGAATAGAAAAAAAATCTGTGACTTTTACACACTAAAGAAAAAAAAACTGTGACTTTTTTTGGGACACACAAAAAATTAAAAAAAAAAATTGTGAAAAATAACATCGTACTTAGCATACTAATATTAATTAGTTAGAAGAAAGACCTAATAATTTTAATTAGTTAGAAGAAAGAAGAATATTATATTACTAAAATGATACCATTGTTTTGGGGTGCTCTCCAAGGAAGTCTGGTTGGACCGCATTTTATTAATCCATTGAATACTGATGATGTGTAACCTGATTTCATATGGAAATAAATTAAAAGGTAAAATGAGTGATTTTAATTGCAATCCGTTTCCGTTATTAAAATAGACAGATCAGTGTAATTATCACGTGGCATGTTGATTTTAACCTCACACAAACAACTTTTAACAAACAGTGTTAATTATATGCACGATAAATACAAATAAGAACGAATGTTTCACATTTACTAGCACTGATTAAATAGTGTCCGCAATTTAAATGAGCTGTAACGAGCTTGCCGCGATTAACCGCACTTTTCAGAATTAACAGTAAAAGTCGACAGTTCAGTGCCACTGTAGTGTGTATAGACGGTCTAATTACGTATAAAGTAACAAAATTCACCTCCTCCTATACAGTGAGAAGACTTAAACGGACCAAACCATTTGAGTTAGTGTTTAGTGACTAGTGATAGTGTAGTGTTAAGTGCTACATGGAAGATCACGTGAACAAAGTGACCTAAAGACGTAATAGTTAGTGAAAGACTAAGATTAAGTTATTGGACATTATCTTAGTATAATAATAATATATTATAAGTTACTATTAGATAATATAAGGATATACTATAGGACAGTAAGATAAATTACTAATTAACCACATAAGTAGGCTAGATCGTAATTTTATGAAGTACCAAATTGGTACTTTACAATAGAGAAAAAAAACCCTCCTCCTAAAAACACATCTCCACAAAAACGTTAACGGAAAGCTGCCTGTGATAGCCGCATAAGTTAATGCTGCAAAAGATCCATGTGTATCCATATAAAATATTATACTCACAATTGAACATTTTAGACTTAGTAGTAATAATACTCAATATGTCTTGGATTTTAAAGTAAAACACGGTTTTTTACTCTAGAATCCACACATTTCTTGCTCATTTAGATTGGCATGAGAGCAATCGGCTGCCGAAGATGACAATAGTTGGATGATTATAATTTATAAGACTGGACAATCCTACTAATATTATAAACGCGAAAGTAGATGTTTGTTTGGATGTATGTTTGGATGTTTGTTACGCCGCAACTACTGAATCGATTTGGCTGAAATTTGGAATAGAAATAGATTTTACACTATTTTTTTCTTCATCCCGGAATCCATGGTTCCCGAAGGATTTGTAAAGAACTAAATTTCACGCGGACGAAATCGCGGGGTTAGGCTATGACTTGAGAATGGCATAAGATTATGATTATGATGGTTCTTTGAAAAAATTACTTTTAAACGATATAATTTTCAAATCACCACTTTATCTACATACTCAATTTCCCAATATTCACATATTTTCATCGATAGGTACAATAATTAAGTCTACTGCAACTTTATCATATCATTTAGCAAATCAGTAACTCATTCCCGAATATTTTTTTCAGAAACAAAGCTCAAGAAAATGTCTATCAATCTGTGTTTTTCCGCCCATTCATCAATTAATCTGACGCAATCGTTTCTCAAGGATTATCAATTTATTTCCATCCTAACAAAGAGAAGTGCTGAGCAATTATTTTAGCGTCAGAAATTATCTTGTATTCGTAACATGTCTTATTATTATCATGTACTTTCTTTATTAAAAACTAGCGGATACCCGCGACTCTGTCCGCTAGAAAGTTGGTGTAAACTTTCGTTGTACTTAACCATTTTTAAAAGATAAAGTAAATATATCTATAAAAGATATTTCACCTACGAGTATGGCTTTGCCGACGTTTTCTGTAGAACTTTTCGAAAATAAATGTTCTACCGAGCATATATCTCCAAGGGATTAGGCAGTAGGGATTAAGCAGTTTTATCTGAGATAACACGACGATTTTTCAATTAATTTATAGAAAATCTTGACAAATTAATTACTGAAACTGTGATGGACTTGCCAATGCACAACTTTAAGCAATGTGTTAAAAAAACATTTACTTAGTCGAGGTTACTACACTATTGATGAGTTCCTTAACGATAAAGGTGCTTGGAGGCCATTGGATCAGCTTCCACCTTCACACAGGCAGTAAAACTATAAAATTGTAAATTATAGTACTGTATGACTTTTTCATTTCAAAAGAGCAACTGTTGAGTTTCTTGCCGGTATCTTCTCAGCAGAACCTGCCTTCCAAACCGGTGGTAGAATCTTTACAAATAGTCAACTGACGTGTCATAAGTGCTTGTAAATTGAGCCTACTTGAAATAAATGAATTTTGATTTTGATTTTGATTTTGAAACCTTTCTCATGAATCTCTATTGGTGAAAATCACAATCAGTCCGACAGACAGACGTGGCCGAGGACTTTGTTCTTAGATATCAATATTGTATGTAAAATATAGAAAATATTACTCATTACTTAAGTACACGTATTCACGTACAACAATACAGCCGTGTCCATAACACAAATACCGCGTAGGAACCATCAAAGGTATGGATAGAATATGAGCAAAATAAACTCGTAGGTACGTCATCAAAGTAAGCTCGCTTCCATCTTAGACTGCATCGTCACCTAACAAAGGGTGAGATTGAAGTCAAAGGTCTGATTTGTCATTGAATAAAAAACACAGCAATATACCATTTCCTCATCATAACAAAGAAAAATGATTCCTCAGTTACTGAGTAATCATTTTAGCGTCAGAAAATGATGTAGTATTCGTAACATGTTTTATTAATAACATGTATTAGTCTTTCTCTCTTTGTAAGCAAAGCATTCCTATAACTGTTGTTTATAATGTAAATCTGTATATCTAGTTCGTTACACTGCGAAGACTTTCGATTAACAAGTTAAACAAGGTGCATGATGTTGTATTATTCAGCACAATTAGGAACTTTGTGTGCGATAGTTAAGCTGTTATTTGCTGTGCAATTTCTAACATAATTTCCCAGCGACGTCAGTCTAAGT
The DNA here is from genome assembly GCF_947172395.1 of Bicyclus anynana. NCBI lineage: Eukaryota > Metazoa > Arthropoda > Insecta > Lepidoptera > Nymphalidae > Bicyclus > Bicyclus anynana. The sequence continues at coordinate 5,329,121 of NC_069103.1, read as the reverse complement.
TAGAGGAGGATAGAGTCGAATGTTGAGCTACAAAGTTTGGCTTAGGTAACTTGAGCAATTAAATTTGTACTGGGCACGACTATCAAATTAACCTTAAGGTTACTTGCCACAGTAAACAAATCCTAATATATCATATAACTTTGTTATCAACCCATATTCGGCTCACTGCTGAGCTCGCGTCTCCTCTCAGAATGAGAGGAGGTTAGGCCAATAGTCCATCACGCTGGCCCGACGCGGATTGGCAGACTTCACACACGCAGGGAACTAAGAAAATTCTTTGGTATACAGGTTTCTTCATGATGTTTTTCCTTCACCGTTTGAGATACGTGATATTTAATTTCTTAAAATGCACACAACTGAAAAGTTGGAGGTGCATGCCCCGGACCGGATTCGAACCCACACACTCCGGAATCGGAGGCAGAGGTCATATCCACTGGGTTATCACGGCTCTCATATAACATCGAATATGAAATAACTTAATGTGCGAGGTTTGCTTTTTATTTTTTTCAGAACAGAATATGCTAAAGCTAATGTGATATTTCTAGAGAGAGATATTTTAATTTGTCTCCTTTTTATTTTGTGACAATATAATATATTGTATTGTCTAAATATATTATATATAATAATATAATTAAAATGTAAAAAAATCTCAGATTGAGAAAACTCATATTTTGTGACAGACAAATACTACAATTTTATTTATAAGTATTGATAATTTTCAAATGAAAATAGTAGTTTAAATAATTCAAAGGATAGGTTTCAAAAGAGTTTTATGTTGTTCAAATAAAAAGATTTTATAATAGTTTTCTTTGTTCATTTGTACCGTCTGTTCTTGAAATTTTTAGCTCGTTATTCTTATGCGTATCTAAAGAAAGAAACCTATATTAGAAAAAAAAATAATTTGTAAGAGAAAACATCGATGGTTTTGTAAATCTAATTAATGTAACAAAATATCCAAAATAGAGTCATATTTTCTCATATTTTATTTATTTTAAAACTCTCATTACTACTGATATTAATATTGTAAAACTTTGGGTTTGTTTTCTCAGTTACAAATACAGATCATCCGGAAGTTTTGGGTTGGTGGTATTACGTAGAAAAATATTATGACCGGTTGCTTGAAATTGATGGAATTAAGATGGGTAATTCACCTAATTGGCGTGGTTCATCAAGGTTCGAAGTGAAATGGGCATTGATAGTTCACTATCGAATTGGCGGTGCCAAGTCGTTGCTAAAAAACATTGGTTGTCCGCAAAGTCGGTTTACTGACTATAGTTGAACGTGAAAACGTCATAAGAAAAGACTACAATTTTCAAAAGAAAATTTTCGTTTTTTTGAAATACGCTTTAATAATCTTCTTAGACCTTTATTTCTTGTACAAAAAGGTGGCAACCTTAGAGCGAGGGAACGACGCATGACGTCATCTTTTTTCGAGTGTGCAGCCGGCTCCATCGAATTATAAGACATCAAAAAACACATTGAAGAAAACAAAATGTCTGAGATACCAAAATGTTTAAGATAGGTCAAAAAATTTTATGAATACATCACCGGCTTTGCACCACCTCAAAAGTAGGTACAAAATATTGTAAAATTATTTTTCCATTTTTAGTTTCTTGGGTACGTTTATGTTTTTGAAGTCGGTTGTATTTAAAAAAGAAATAGACTAATACGAGTATGTCTTAACTGGTACCCACGAGACTCAAAACGCAAACGAGGTAGACCAGAAGGTGGAGTGACGATATAGTCAGGGTTGCAAGTAAAACATGGCAACGAACAGCCAGAGACAGAATACAATGGCTACAATTGGAGAAGGCTTTCACTGCTTTATGCAGTCCTTACAAAAAAGAATAACAAAATGAAAAATGGAGGCTACGTTCGGCTGTATGTGTGTTTTCATTTTTTTTTTTTATTTTTTTTTTAATACGAGTATGTCACGTTTCGCATCAACTTTATTGCAATGTTGTCAAAGCGTTATTACCTAAGTATGAACTTTTACACATTATCACAAGCTCCAACGTAATCATCATAATTGCACGTCGCAGTTTTATTTGCCGACACAAATAAAGCATCATTAAATACGTCGCTCGAACGTCATTAATCAAATTTTCCGCGTATGGTTTACTTATTAATGATTGTAATTTTATTCAGCGAAATAATGATGGACGAAAATGGTTTTCCGTATTACTTGCGTTTGTATTTGGTTTGTTATTGCAATTATAGTAAACTCATTAGTAGAGAGGGATATCATATTACTGTATAGTTCTTGTAAACTTTGATAGCTTCGTTAGTGGATGATTTGGTTGAGAGTTGTCGATAGTGCTACTACATCTAGTAGCACTATCTTCTCTTCTTTGCTTTTTCTTCAAAGCAACGGCATCCCGTTGCTTTGAAGAAAAAGCAAAGAAGAGGGTAGTAATATTTACAACTTTCAAGTAAGTCAGCTTCCATCTTAGACTGTATCGTCACCTAACATCAGGTGAGATCGCAAGAAAGTAGTCTCGTTAAATTCTCAGTTAAAAAATTATAATTCTAGTGTTCGCCTGGTGGTCAGTCCACCTGGTGGGGGCTCGACCGACACTGCCCTTACTAGTGCGGGGTCGCCATTCCAGCACTTTGGGACCTCAACGTCCATCGGCTCTTCGAACTATGTGCCCCGCCCATTAATCATTAATCTCGGCCGATGGTAAGTGCGTTCGGTATCCGTCAGCCCCTATTAAACTTCCTTCGCTTGAAGGGGAGTGTGAAACATTTGAACTAGGCTCCTTTTTGAGTACTATATTTTTAATCATCATCATCATCATCATCATCATATCAGCCGATGGACGTCCACTGCAGAACATAGGCCTTTTGTAGGGACTTCCAAATATCACGATACTGTGCCACCTGCATCTAGCGAATCCCTGCGTCTCGCTAGATGACGTAGTCCACCTGGTGGGGGCTCGGCCAACACTGCGCTTATTAATGCGGTGTCGCCATTCCAGCACTTTGGGACCCCAACTTCCATCGGCTCTTTGAACTATGTGCCCCGCCCATTTCCACATCATTCGCAACTCGTTGAGCTACGTCGGTGACTTTGGTTCTTCTGCGGATCCCCTCGTTTCTGATCCGATCTCGCAGAGATACTCCTAACATAGCTCGTTCCATCGCCCGCTGTGTGACTCTGAGCCTTCTTATGATGCCTACAGTTAGTGACCAAGTCTTGGAACCATAGGTCATCACTGGCAACACGCATTGTTCGAAGACTTTTTTCTTCAGGTAATAAGGAAGACGTTTGTCTTAAGTCGCTTAAAGCTATTTAGACACATAATACCTAAGTATTGTCTACAATGTGAGTTGTGTGTTTAAGGAAGTGTAAAAACAATATAATATATATAGATAATATATAATGTAAGTAATCACAAAATTGTGCATGTGTGCCTCAGTGGAGACGCTAAATTCGGAATTTCGGATAACTTTTTGCAGTGATTTTGCAGGCACGTAATATATATATACTTAGTATGAATTAATCATTGATAGAGATTAAATGTACTAGTAGAATATGATATATGGGTAATTAATGTAACGTTAAGCAAATTTCATTTTAAAGCATATTTTACATTTCCATGTTTTTGACGTCAGCACTGCAGTTGACGGTTTGCCCGGTTAATTGGTGTATTGTCAGAGCTAATTACGTAGCTAATTTTCTCGATTTATATTTGTCATGGGAATTTAATGGTGTATTTCTATAACGGCAACGGTACGGTATTTTTTATCGGTATTTTCTACCAACCTATTTATTTAATTTACGGGTTACAATTAACCTTTATTTACCTTTATATTATTTATTTACAATTACTTATATAAACTAATAATAAATCTGTAGACAGGTAAATTCTGTACATGAAATATATTTCCAAAATAACTATCAGGAGGTGATCAATCATCATCATCATCATCATATCAGCCGATGGACGTCCACTGCAGGACATAGGCCTTTTGTAGGGACTTCCAAACATCACGATACTGAGCCAACTGCATCCAGCGAATCCCTGCGACTCGCTTGATGTCGTCAGTCCACCTGGTGGGGGGTCGGCCAACACTGCGCTTACTAGTGCGGGGTCGCCATTCCAGCACTTTGGGACCCCAACGTCCATCGGCTCTTCGCACTATGTGCCCCGCCCATTGCCACTTCAGCTCAGTGATCATTGCACAGCAGCAGCAGTGATCAATACTGATGCCAAAAATGCAATCAGTAAAGTTTTTGTCTGTCTGTCTGTATGTTCGTTATAGAAACAAAAAGTACTCGGCGGATTTTAATGAAAATTGGTACAATTATTCTTCATATTCCTAGGCAGGTTATACTTATCATCACGCTACGATCAATAGGAGCAGATCAGTGAAGGGAAATGTTGGGAAAACTGGAGAAGTTACTCCATTTTTACAGCGCTACTACTTTAAGAGCTGGATTAAAGAGGTCTAAGGGCGGACGAAGTCGCGGGCCTCCGCTAGTTACTAATATTGTTATCATACTACATAATTTAGGAATAGGATAATTGGCACCAAGAACAGTTTTACGCAGAGGAGGGTGTAAATATATGCAGACTTGTTGTGTATACCTACTATTTGTACTACCTACTATAAGTACCTTTAACTAAATTATTTTTAACTTCACGTTATCAAAGAAGACATCATGTTTTTTTTTTTATTTAATCTTTTAAGTATAAAATTTTTGTCGTCGTCTCGAGGTGTTTGTTAAGAAACTCCTCCGAAAGTGGCTGTGCCGAATTTATGAAATTTGTGTGCATATCCGGTAGGTCTGAGAATCGGCCAAGATTTATTTTTCATACCCCCAAGAAATAAAGGTGGTTTATCCCAAATTGTTTTCATTTTACTTTTTAGTATTTTTTTTAATACTATGAATACAACACTAAATTTTGAACTAACTAACTTTCGAAAGTGGTCTGTGAGTGGCGACGAAAGTTTCCGAACAGTGCGTGTTGGCAGTGATGACTCACACGGATCCAAGACTTGGTCGCTAACTGTAGCCTTCATGGCTTACAAGGAGACTCAGTCACTCAGCAGGCAATGGAGCTATGCTGGAGTTTCTCTGCGTGATCGAATCAGAAGTGAGGAAATCCGCAGAAGAACTAAAATCACTGACATTGCTCAGTAAGTCGCAGAGCTGAAGTGGCAATGGGTAGGGCACATAGTTCAAAGATCCGATGGATGTTGGGGTCCCATGGAACCCCGCACCGGAAAGCGCAGTGTTCCCTTTATTTAGGTGGACTGAGGACATCAAGCGGTTTGCTAGGATTCAGCATCCTAGCTCGAGACTATTTTGTTTATAAGTCCATACAAAAACCCTATGTTCAGTAGTTTACCGGCTGTTAATGATGATAACTAAATTCTGACCCATTTGCCATTTTTTTTTTATTCTTTACAAGTTAGTCCTTGATTACAATCTCACCTGATGGTAAGTGATGATGCAGTCTAAGATGGAAGCGGGCTAACTTGTTAGGACGAGGATGAAAATCCACACCCCTTTCGGTTTCTACACTACATCGTACCGGAACGCTAAATCGCTTGGCGATACGTCTTTTTCGGTAGGGTGGTAACTAGCCACGGCCAAAGCCTCCCACCAGCCAGACCTGGACAAACTAAGAAAATCTCAATCTGCCCAGCCGGGGATCGAACCCAGGACCTCCGTCTTGTAAATCCACCGCGCACACCACTGCGCCACGGAGGCCGTCAAAATTTTGACCTATCTGCACTCAACACCTATTTTTAATATCGATAAGGCAAAACAATGTTGGGTCAGCTAGTGTAGAATATGTGTAATACGGAAAGCTAAGTCATCTTTAAAATATACAGTTGCTAGCTTAACTAAATTTACACTGAAATTTAAAACGGCAGTGTTCTAACGACGTCTGCATCAAAATCAAAAGGCTTAATTCGTAACTCACAAAGGATTCGTCAGAAAATATCGAGGGGCATTGCATTCAGTGAGTGCGGCACAATTTAACAGAATTTCGTCAACTGTGATGTTCAACTAACAGGCACGGCTCTAACTGACAATGACCCAATATTGTGGAGTAACGAAGTGTGAGGGTACAATTTCTAACGTGCTCGACAGATGGCGACTGCTTCAACCGCAATTGTTATTGTCTTGAGGGTAGATGTGATGCAAACAGGAGGTGCTTTCACGTAAACAATTTTACCAAAATATGATATACCCCACTACTGCACAAATATAATAATAATTTTGTTACTAGCTTTTTTAGTAAAATCAAAAACAAAAAAAAATGTTTTTGTTGTAACGATATTTTATCAATATTTATATGAATTTTATGAGCAAAATGTTAACTTAATACCTATACAGCGCCGACCCGAAGTAAATTTTAAAATGGAGCGAGATCCAATTATGGCGCCTCTCCTGTTTGTTCCTAATAATATGTAGATACCAAATTATGAGTATAAAGTAAGAATGGAACGCGAAGATCTCGGCCATATTCTGGGATGACCAATTGAAAATCAGGCGCAGTACCGTCTACGGTTGAGTAGTATTATCATTTTAGCGCTCTCTAGGATTTGGCGCCTGGAGCGACTGCTCCGTTCGGATGGACGGGCCGGCCCTGTACCTATACTTGTTGTATAAAACGGTATTACTTGCTAGAAATACATCGTGACGAAACAGAAGGTTGCGTGTTCATATCACGTCGGGGTCACCAATATCGCCGTGGAGGTTGGATATAAGTATATAGTTATGAAGAGGATGATGTTGATTGGTATATTTATTCGCTTTACTTATTATAACAATTGTATATGGATATAAAATAAAAGGACTATCAAAGTGATGATGCGGTGTGGAATGGAGGACTGGTAAAGATGTAATGAATGGGCGAAACAATATATCCACGCATGAGCGGTCGAGGGAATTCTAAATATGAAATGAATCTGGAATGTGAATGTAGATGGCCTAACCTAAAGTGGGCGAACGAAAGAGTTCGTTCGCCACAGGCATACTTGAGAATTTACAAAAAATATCTATGTGTGCAAAGTCTAAAAATCCGCTGTGGTCCAGCGTGGTAGCCTAAACCCTCTCCATTCTGAAAGGAAATTTAGACTCAAAAGTGACCCGAATATGGATTTTTATTGATAACTTGCTTGATCTTCATACTTCTAGGACAACAAGAAGAAGAGACTTTATTTAGAACTAAACTATTTGACGGCCTCCGTGGCGCAGTGGTATGCGCGGTGGATTTACAAAACCAAGGGCCTGGGTTCGATTCCCAGCTGGGCAAATTGAGATTTTCTTAATTTGTCCAGGTCTGGCTGGTGGGAGGCTTCGGCCATAGCTAGTTACCACCCTACCGGCAAAGACGTACCGCCAAGCGATTTAGCGTTCCGGTACGATGCCGTATAGAAACCGAAAGGGGTGTGGATTTTCATCCTCCTCCTAACAAGTTAGCCCGCTTCCATCTTAGACTGCATCATCACTTACCATCAGGTGAGATTGTAGTCAAGGGCTAACTTGTAAAGAATAAAAAAAAAAACGTTTTTTTTGCGGCAAAAACGACCGTATCATTTTTTAAAGTTCAAAGCTTCAAGGAACTTCAGACCTGAGGGTATGGTTTTAATTTCAACTCGATACATCCACGCGTTACCGAGGTAAAGAGTCCAGCTGACCTATTCACTATTTTGATCTATAATATCAACCTATTGAAGTGGACAACAAAGTGTCATCTACATACTATATGATATCCACCGTAAGCACCGGATGACAGTTGTAATTTGTATCACAGTATGTCGATAAAAATTTTGTCAATTGTTTTGTTTTTTATTTTGATTACTTGATAATAAAGACCTAATTAGGAATTAGGTCCTAATTCCTTTTCAGATAGGGAACCTTAAAAGCAACATTTTTAATGTTCTCTGCATCTTGTTTCTATCTGTCCTTAAAGGAAGCATTTCCATACTCTATTAACAAAAAACAAATTGGAGTTTTGCCTCGTTTCTCCTTTTAAATTCAGAAAAGGTCTTTTAGTACCAGAGATGTAAATTACCAAAATCTTTGTTGGATTATAGCCAAACCACTATCAAGGGCTCTTGCATAATGGAGGAGCTGCTACGTTCCTTTGGGAGAATTACTAAAGTTTGGTTCGTCGAAGCTTTGACCGCAGGTTTTTCACTGCAGGGCATGGACTGCATATCTTAGAAGATTAATTTAAAACGAGTACGTGTACATAACTAAAATACAGTTTCTTTTTTATATTTGTATATATAATATATGTACTAATCACATCACTTCTTTTATCACAAAGGCTGGGCTGGGTTGTGTACTAAAATTAATTGATAATGATGTAATGGATCTAATGATAATATATTTATATATTACATATACATACTTGCATTCAGTTGTGTGCATTTTAAGAAATTAAATATCACTCAAACGGTGAAGGATAAGCATCGTGAGGAAACCTGCATACCAGAGAATTTTCTTTAATTCTCTGCGTGTGTAAAGTCTGCCAACCCGCATTGAGCCAGCGTGGTGGACTATTGGCCTAACCTCTCTCTTTTTGAGAGGAAACTTGAGCTAAATAGTGAGCCGAATATGGGTTGATAATGAACATACTTGTATACTTAAATACACATAGACACTAGAAAACACCCATCACACAAATATTTTCCAGTTGTGGAATTCGAACCCACGGCCGTGGACGCAGAAAGCAGGGTCACTACCACTGCGTCTTGCGGCCACCAAGTACAGTTTAATATAATAGTAGTTTATTTATACAAGCTTTTAGGAATATCCTGTTCAATTTTGTTCAATATTGGTGTTAAGATTAACTAAGTGGTATAGGTAGCTGAAAACTAAGTTCTATTTACGTAATACCCTAAAATCGAAGATCAGTGAAAATAAAAATACTGTATTTTTAGTTTATTGTAAGATTCTTTTGAAAGTTCAGTTTTTTTTTGTTACTTACTTACGTGAAAAATAACGATGTTTCTTTTTAATCATCAAAAATTTTTTATTTATTATTTTTTTAAATGAATTTAATATAAATTGTTTTATAAATTTTCATCTTAAATATCTCTATTTGTAATGCATATTTACAAAAGCTTTCCACAAAAACCACAGCACGATATTTGCTTTTGGCCACACAAAAATTCGCATTATAATATTATTCGGTTCAATTTTAATTGAATAATCTTATTGGGATTCGATTCCAATATACCAGTATGGTTCCATCAAAATCGGAACTGCGGCTGATAAAATTTTCATCAAAAATTGGATCCCACAGTGTTCAAATATACTCAGCGAACCGCAGTGTAATATGCGTGAATGGTTGCATAGGTTTTTATTATAGCGAAAATCTGAAATAAACAAAATAAAATTACATTTTTCCACTGTACTATTATGAAATACATAAATGCCCGCAGACAAAAAATAATACTCCTTTCTTTGTCTAGTAGAATTACCGGAATGCAAAGAAAATGTTTTTTTTTTATTATTTACAAGTTAGCCCTTGAATACAATCTCACCTGATAGTGGTAATGATGTAATCTAAGATGGAAGTGGGCTATCTTGTTAGGAGGAGGATGAAAATCCACATCCCTTCCAGTTTCTACACGACGCCATACGCTAAATCGCGAGCGTCCGCTAGTCTTCTATATAGAGAAAAGAGAAAGGCTTGAATCTTAATTTTTTTTTTTTTTATTCTTTTACAAGTTAGACCTTGACTACAATCTCACCTGATGGTAAGTGATGATACAGTCTAAGATGGAAGCGGGCTAACTTGTTAGGAGGAGAATGAAAATCCACACCCCTTTCGGTTTCTACACGGCATCGTACCGGAACGCTAAATCGCTTCGCGGTACGTCTTAGCCGGCAGGGTGGTAACTAGCCACGGCCGAAGCCTCCCACCAGCCAGACCTGGTCAAATTAAGAAAATCTCAATCTGCCAAGCCGGGGATCGAACCCAGGACCTCCGTCTTGTATATCCACCGCGCATACCACTGCGCCACGGAGGCCGTCAAGTCGTTAATTTTGGAATAAATAAAAGCCTTTTTTTCTCTTTCAACATATTTTACAAGGTGTCATTAGACTGGTCTTAGTTGTTAGTGAACTGTAAGGTTTTTTTTATGTAGGTTTAAGCTTGACCACAACCAAGCTTGATGGAAAGCGATGATGAGGTCTAAGATGAAGGCAAGATGGCCTTGCCAGGTGCTTATTTCTCGGATTTACCTTTACTTTTGTGTTTTTAATTGGTCTATTTATTAAAAATGACAGTCGATCGATAACAACAAAGTCGCTAATTTTATAATTTACGTAACAGCAATTAAATTCGTGTGAAAAAGATTTATTCGAATTCCCCAAACCGTAATATTTCATAGCGTCATCTAATTTTCCAAAACAAAAACCTTATAAAATCTACCCATTATCCGTAAACAAGCTTCCCATCATCCCCCATTAATAACCCTTATTAAACCTCTTTACAAAACAAAGCTTTTATCGACGTTCCTGAACCGAGTCTTGAATTATGTTTTAACGATGGTCATAATTTAAACGTACGACCTCGGCGATTCATTAATACGGTATGGTTGTTATGACACCCTATTATTGGTCAGAATGGCCGCGGTAAGAAAATGTATTGTTGTTATTTATTAGAAAAGTTTAACAACAATGATTCGATTATAACTTCATATTACTACAGCTATTTGAAATGAATACGAATTATTTCAGTTTTACCTAAAATTGTCTTTCTCCCCCTTTCTCTATACACCCTCTCTCTGACTCCTCCGCCACCTCTCTCTCAAATAGACTATGTTTTACGGCCTCCGTGGTGCAGTGGTATACGCGGTGGATTTACAAGATGGAGGTCCTGGGTTCGATTCCCGGCTGGGCAGATTGAGATTTTCTTAATTTGTTCAGGTCTGGCTGGTGGGAGGCTTCGGCCGTGGCTAGTTACCACCCTACCGGCAAAGACGTACCGCCAAGCGATTTAGCGTTCCAGTACGATGCCGTGTAGAAACCGAAAGGGATGTGGATTTTCATCCTCCTCCTAACAAGTTAGCCCGTTTCCATCTTAGACTGCATCATCACTTACCATCAGGTGAGATTGTAGTCAAGGACTAACTTGTAAAGAATAAAAAAAAAAAAATGTTGTTAGTTTATATGCCGTAGAAGCAGTGGCGTAGCTTGTCTTGGTGGGGTCCAGTATCAAAATTAGTTGGGGGGGCCAATATACGAGCTGCAAATCCCTGGTAAGGCTGCGGTGGTAGTTACGCCCCTGCGTAGATCTGTGCAAGAGGAGTGCCGGCGAAACTTCTCAATAACCTATTTATAGACGCTGATCCAAAATCTAGTAGGATCATATTAAATTTTTCTAGCCCCTGCCAGGACGACACGAGTGAGAAAGGTTAAATGCTAATTAGTTTTAACACAAGTCCCAGGTTCTGTTCAGAGTTTTTCTCTCTGCCATACAATAGACACGCGCGGTGAATCCATGGAATGCTAAGATGTTCGTCTCTGAACTAACTCTTAATAATAAAAAAAGTTGCAGTCCGCCCTTTGTACGCTTAGATCTTTAAATTGTGCAACGGATTTTAATGCGGTTTTCATTATTAGATAGAATGATTCACGAAGATTTTGTTTTCTATGCAGACAAAGTTGACGTGTCCGCTATTTAAAGGTAAAATAGTTATTGTTGTTAAATTTATTTTTTATCGTTACAATTGTCTTTATTCTATCCAATTATTTCTCGTTGTACGTATAATAATTTTCTTTAATAATTAGTAAGCTTATCCTTACCGACAATATCTACGAACAAGACATTTATCATCGGAACCCGGAAAACAAAGAGTAATCTCAGAAAATACGTACCAAGAAAGTAGCGCGAAGCAAAAACAATGGGGTCAGACAGAAGTTTTGACCAAGGAAAAGTTTACGCGGAAAAATATAATTGTTACGTAAAACTTAATATTAAAAAGAATTATTAAGGAAAGTAAATGGAACGTAGATAATACAATTACGTCCGAAATGTAACGTAATGGACGGAAAGTGGAATTTTTCAGGCGCGTCGGATTACGGGCCTTGTTATGAAATTTGTTACAAAAAGAAAATTGATACAGAGATTATGAACGATTCAAATCTAAATCTCCATACTAGAAATTTAATTAAAAGACAATGTAAACGGCCCTTTTGTAAATAACCATCGGTGTTTCATTTTGTGAGAGTTTCAAATTGAGCAATGAGAAATTAGTGTATTTTTTGTTGTTTGAGAGAATTCCGGCAATTCTTAATAGAAACTTTATTTCGAAACTCAAAACTTGCAGATACCTTGAAATATTTATGCAATTGGAGCTTTTAATGGTCATTGGAGGAGTTTTTAATGGTTAAACTTCAATCCAATGGGTATGGTAAAATTTACTTTGTTCCAATCTTTCTTAGCCACGTCTACTTGTGAAATCGTCACCATAATCAGTTGAATAATTTTGGAGACGAGCACAAACATATTGACAAACAGAAAGTATAACAAAGTTTTATTTATTAATTTTTTATATCTCTCTTTTATTTATTTGTCTTTGTGTATTATAAAATATATTATATGACACCCTTAAATATTTATAAAAAAAAATCAACAAACAACAAACAACTGGTGAGTGAGGAACCTCATCAAACATCGCGCAATCTCAAGAATCACTGCCTTCTGTATACGACTCTTGATCCAAAAGTTAAGCGAAAGCTTCTTAATGTGTTGGTCGAAGCTTTTCGCTATAAGACCATTGACTGAAACAACTATCGGAACAATAATAGTTGACTCAACATTCCACGTGGCGGTAATCTCGTGGGCAAGGTCAAAATATTTTGATACTTTTTCCTTTTCAGCTTTTATAAAATTATCGTCATGTGGAACAGTGATATCAACAATTATTACACGACGCACCGACCGATCAACTAGCACTATATAAGGTCCATTGGCAACAATATACCTGTCAGTGATAATCGTTCGATCCCAGTAGAGCAATGCACAGCTATTTTCAAGAACTGACGCTGGGTCGTTCCCATAGTAAGACATCTCAATAGGGATGATGACAGTTTTTGAAATTGTATATAAAATAAGAGTATACTAATAGTAAAGCAATTTTGTAAAAGGAGCAGGGTATCTGCGATCATTACTTTCGTAGCTACAGGGATTTAAAGAGTCAGATTTGCGGCGCGGATCCCTGAAAAACGCTCCATACAAAATGGCACGATTTAGTGACGTCGTTGGCTCGCTGTTCGTTAGGTTTGTATGGGCGTTCAAACAAAATTATTAATATCTTTGTTATTTGTGAGTTTATGTTTATAGTTCATTTATTGGAAAATGTCACATTTAATGTAAGGAAGCTAAAACTGTATGAATTTTCATCTAATGACGATAAAAGATTTTTAATAGATTTTGAAATTTTATAATCTCATTTATTTTGCAAATATCCAGACAATCTTTGCTTTTTATGTATAAATTAGTTAACATTGACTCTATTTACCCGAATTTATCATAAGAATCAATATATTCAAACCTAATCATCCCCATTGCGATTCTGAGATGCTTTACTATAGGTACGACCCAGCGTCAGTTCCACAATTAATTGTTATTACAACTTCAGAAAAAGAAAGATAAAAGAAAAAGAAAAGATAGATAGATAGAATAACAGTTTATTAAGAATGTTCCTATTTCGTGTTTCCGAACTGCAATTCTATCAGACCGCTTGCGTATGTTACACGTTCGATTGAGAATTGAAATTCGAATTTTGGAAGCACGACATACTCGTCGCTGTGCTGCATTTACGTTTGCGCCATGTCAGAACCGAAAGCGCGTTCCGTTTATAATTGCTTTTATAATTACAACCTCTGCAAAACTCTATAGTAATAATCAGACTACATATAACATAAGTACATCGATGTTACGAGTACGTACGTAAAATATGTAAAAACATAAAATTTTCATGATAAACAGTGTTTTTGAACTGATAGTTTTGAGGCCAGACATAAATTCTTTCTAAATAAGAGTAACCTGTTCATGAACATGAAGCAATACTTACCTACTTAAATTTTTTGGAGTTTACTCCTTAATAATTCATGTAATTCTTTTACAAATTTTATACGACTTTTTCTAGATTTCCTGTACTATACCTACTAATAATATAGAGGTAAAGTTTGTGAGGTTGTAAAGGTAGTTTTTGGATCTACTTAACCGGTTTAGAAAATACTTTTACTGTGGACATAATTTTCGGCACACACGATCCTCCGCCTTCCTCTCCTTATACCTCGTCATTTTTAAGCTGCAATTAATTTCACCGTCAACCAAATCCTTCATATTGGGTGGCACAGACAGATACTTATAATATATATCTTATTGTAGGTATATTTCATACTAAATTTACGAAATAGGTATTTTATGCAGTCGCATCCTTATTAATACCAGATAGTCAAATGTTGTTTTTATTAATATGTACGTTTTTTTCTATTTCAGATGCCTTGAACCCCTCAACAACGACACCCCATAGAAAGGCCTTAAAATAAACATGTCACAAAAACAATAAATCAAAAATACACACAATACATGAAATCTTTTAACTTGGACACATCTGCCAAGTTGTGATAGCCCCGTGACACAGATAATGTCGAGAATTGATAGCCTGCTGCCGCGAACAATGTCGTCGGGATAAGTGACATGGAGTGTGTCGTGAATGGTGATAGCTTGCGGGATGTGATGTGATGTGATGGTGTGACAGTGATCATCATGCGGCTGGCTTTGTGTCGGCTGATCGCGTCCGCTGCGATAATCAGCGTTGCTACCGCTATGGCTGCTAAAAATGGTAAGTTTTTTTTTGTATTCTATACTACGTCTATTAAACTAATTTTCGTATTTTAGAATTTAAGCTATCGTGAGTGTTCTTCATATTAATTTATTATGAAACACGACTAAAACGCACGTGATAAAACGTTGGAGAATGCCCGATTAGTTTCGAACCTATACGGGTTCTATCCTGTGCCTATATACTCTTGAGCTGGTGCTTGCAACGTGGCATGATCCAAGCAGGATCGTGCTTAAACTTGTCGGGCTTACTCCGACGCTGTATAACATGAATTTTAGCCGTGTTCCTCATTTTTTTTAATTCTTTACAAGTTAGCCCTTGACTGCAGTCTTTCCTGATGGAAAGTGATGACGTAATCTAAGATAGAAGCGGGCTAACTTGTTAGGCGTAGAATGAAAATCCACACCCGTTCCTACACGATAACGTACGCTAAAGCGCGTGGCGGTACGTCTTTGCCGGTAGCGTAGTAACAGAGGCGGTCTCTAGGACCAGTCCTGACTCCCTGTGTTTTCTTTTTTTTTTAATTTTTACAGAGCGTCATTATGTTACTTGTTTGAACATTTAAAAAAAAATTACGGATTTTCACTTAACGCAAGCAGTATACAACTAAGTCAACACGAGTACGTTGAAAGTTAAATAGCCTCCAGCCTCAATAGCTCAACGGTAAGGGCGGTTGAACTCATCACCGAGGGGTGGTGGTTCAATCCCCGCTCCGTTGGTCTATTGTCGTACCCACTACTAGCACAGTCTTTTCAGACTAAGTAGTTGGAGAGGAATGGGAATATTGGTCAAATTATAAAAGATATGACAAATATTCTTAAAAAAAAAAATAGAAAAAATAATCTTTAATTTTTTTTCTAGATGTTCTATTTGTCATTGTGAAACAACTTAATTAGCAAGGGAAGTGAGATACCTAAAATTCGATACCGAAATATAAAGTCTGAAATTTGCGAGTAGAACCTTCGCGTCGTATCATGTTTTTCGTAACCAGCTCCTTTATTAAACGCCAAGCGCTTCCCTTTCGTGTTTAATTATAGTTATTATCTTTTAAACAGGAACAATATATTATCACTCTCTGATAATATACTGTGCTGATATATTTCCATTTCGTTTTAAATAGTATATATTTTATTGCATACTTATCATAAATTAACTCTTGTTTTACTTGATGTTAAGTGAAGCGCGCTTACTTGGTAGGAAAAGTACTTAATCCATACCGACTTCATCCTGAACATAATTCTGCATAGTATTAGATCACTTTCTCATTTTAGTGGTAGGTACTTCTATTGTAAAGTTGATACGGTAAGTAGATGAGCTATGGCCAACGACTAATAACATATAATAACATACTCTGAGCTCGAGTCTCCTCTCAGAATGAGAGGGCTTAGGCCAATAGTCCACCACGCTGGCCCAGTGCGGATTGGCAGACTTCACACACGCAGAGAATTAAGAAAATTCTCTGGTATGTAGGTTTCTTTGCGATGTTTTTCCTTAACCGTTTGAGACACGCGATAGTTCTTAAAATGCACACAATTGAAAAGTTGGAGTGTGAACTGAATAACACAGTGCATCTAACTAAATAGATAGATAGAATAAATAAACTGAAAGTAACCTAACTTCTTATTTAATGAAATCTTTAGCCATCAATGTTGTGAGTACAAAAAGACTGACAATGGCGATTTGAAATGCATTCAGCGTCCAACTGGAACTGTTATCGCCGAATTATAAAGAATACATTTTCATAGTGCTATAACGATTCAACTGTGGAACTTTGCAATCCATGAGCTGAATTAAAGAGCTTCCAGACTTTATGGTGGCTGTCTCGGGTGAGATTTACAATAAAATCCCGTTCATTGACGCGAAAATTTTCCATTTCTGATCTTAGACGGTTACGATTGGTGTCATTTTCGCTTGCAACATCTTACTCTTAAAGCGATCTGTGGGTAATGAGTCACAAAACATCGGGTTAGTGTGTTTCGCCCGTTTATCTTAGGCCGTCGGCGACATTAACTTGATGTCGCGGGCCTTTTTTCGTTTTCGCCAAGTTTTTCCGCTGTTTTTTCCCATGATTCGCCCGCCATTGCTAAAAAGCCTACATGTATCAACATAGGATGAGTTGGATTTGCTCGTTTTGACATTTTGATTAATATGACATATTTTTTTACATCTGTCGAAAAATATCTGCTTGCAAATGCCAATTGTAGCCCTTGTGGGAATGGACGAAATTTTGAAATACATGCACATAGTATTGAAATTTTTCTTTGTTTAGAGAGTGGGCGTTCATAGATAACTTTTTCACATAAAAACATATAATAGATATGAAAATAATTTCGTACCTGTTACCGCCGCGTTGGCCGCTTTTAAATTTACATGTTGTTAATAAATAGTGTAGGAAATAGTAGTCTGTGACGGATATGACGTCGCTCGATTTAGTGTTTTCTTCACATGTTGTGTAATTCTCTATGTGTTACTTGGGATAGGCGGGGAGAGTGACTTCAGTGGAAAAGGGGAGTGTTTGTATACAGTCAAAGGATCCTTTAACCCTACACACATCGTTCACAAGTACGTGACTCTACTCAAGGTCATTCTCTGCCATTCTAGGGTCTTATTTTGGTTACAGTTTGATTTGTTAATTAAGTTGTCCTGACAAGTGTTGTGAATCATAACCTTTGTTCGACATTAGTTTTCTTATATTTGTAATCACTTTTGAGTCCTATAATACACCTTACTGACATTATTATCTAACTCAAATAGGTAGTATTAGATTGCAACAATTCCTATTGGTGATAAAAATAATGGTGTGTTAAAAAAACAAACATGTTGTTCTTTATTTTATGTTATTCTAAATTGTTTTATTCTTTACCTACTAAAACTTGCTGACACCTAGAACTTCGTCCGCGAGGATGATTTCATCACAGCTCTATATTATTCTAAAACTGTCGGTTTTGGGCAAGCAAACCGAACTAACGCTATCTTGATAGTTCGGTTTGCTTATACGAAGACGAGTCTAATGAAGATGACATTAATGAACCGTCGGAGAGTGTAACGGAACCTTGACTCCCCACCACTCAACCCCTCTCCCAGCGCGCGATGCGAGCAGCTGCGCGTCGCGCAGTCTTCGCAGTTTGGATCGTGCCGCGATGCAAGAACCAGCTCAGCTTTAAATTCTAAAATAGAGGAACAGCTTGTTTGTAGAGTATTTTCATACCCTCGCTTATACGACTACTTTCAACAACTTTTCTTATTTCAACAACTATGTATCTTCCTTTTGAAATAAAATGTGTTACTACTGAAAAAGTTCGTTTTTGCTATGCGTTAATTAATTGTATTATTGTGGACTTGTTTCTGTCTGGCTTCTATTGCTTCGAAGCGTGCTCGTATAAACTTCATAAAGCAGCTTTGTGACGCTTGCCCCGGGGCTAAGTGCTGTTGATTTAATTTAGTAGAAAATTTAAGGGTTCTTTTATCTGTATCTATTTTATTCCTGTTTTGTATTGCAAAAGCTTTGTAGAATAGCATGTAGGAGGTTACTTTTTTAAACAAAACATTTCAGGAGAATGTTATAATCGTAATAGTTGCATCATTATTCCAATTTGTTTAGTTGAATTGATAATGATGAAGAAATCATCATTAATTTTAGATTTTATAACGATCATTATCAGAGATACTATATGTTGATGATAATTAACTTACGGCTACCACTCATAGACATATGATATTTTAAAAACATGTTCTGTTTTGCTGACTCGTTTCAGTTTTGTCTTTTACTGACTGTGTAAGTGTCGTAGGCTCTTTATAGATAAAAGGCAAGATAAGTCCGCTCTTCGGAACGGTGTTTTTATAACTCGACATTGTGAGTTTCAAATTCTCTCTATTGATAGTATAGTGTTAGAGAGGTACAGAGTTTTGAATTCATTTTCAATTAGTCGAGTTTTAAAAGTAAGTATCATTAAGAAGTAAGCGGTAAATTGCAAAATTGACACAAATGAGTTCCTGACATTAATATCTTTTAAATTTGCTTTCACAAAAAAAGGTTTGAAAAAAAAACGATTATACGATACGATATATTGGTTATAAGTAAAGTCATCACTAGCTTAATATAGACCTCAACCACACTATCAATAAGGCCATACTTTGGTGTTAGAATACGCTATAACCTGACTAGAACCTTCGGTATAGATAAAAACGTTTAAACATTAAAGCAGTCTGACACGTTACTTTTAAGTGTACAAACAAGTGTGCTAAGTTAGTCATTTAAATGTTCAAATGTTTGAAGCGGCGGCATTAACGCTATTTGCTTTTAAAACTCGACAGTATGAGTTATAAATTCTTTATTATCTCTGTATCACAAGCTCACCGTATCTCTCAGCGGAGACGTGACAAAATTCGCATTTTAACTTGCCGTTAGTTTGGTTTTAATCGCGATCCTAATTCAGTCGATACAACGTACACTTTACATTGCAAATGAGTATCGTATCGACGGAACGAGATGAGACGCGTCGCCTGGGACGGCAGACATGCAAAACAGCGATTCAAGCGCTCATCAGCGGCACGACACCCGTGGGAGAGCTTCACTTTTTCAAATTGGAAGATAGATTTAAGCCTCAAGGAGAGATACAGTTGAATGCTTTTGAATCTATAAGGGCTTTTGATCAGATTCTCTCTCAACTAACGAGAAAATAACGTAAACGACAGAGATGTTGTTATCTAAAGTTGTGTATTCTTTATTATTAATATTATAAAGAAGTAAAATTTTGGTGTTATAGGGGGTAATCTCTGGATCTACTGAAACGATTTTAAAATTCTTTTACTACTAGAAAGCTACATTATCTGTGATTGTTTTGTGTGAGAAACCGCAGGGCGTCCACTAGTGAATAATATACACCTACCATGAACTTCAACTTATAGAGCGAGAGTCTGTGATAACCAGACATACCTGTTTCATTATTATCAAGTATCAACCCATATTCGGCACATTGCTCAGCACGTATCTCCTCTCAGCATGCCACCGAAATCGGAGGCAGAGGTCATATCCACTGGGCTATCACGGCTCAATACCTATTTAGACGGCTGAAATTTAGCCAAGCTCTTACCATAAGTAAATACGGTAGCCTATTATGAGGACCGTGACATGCTTTGTAAGGGAGCAGGTTTCAAGTAGGTATGACTTTTTCTACACAATATAAAAATAAAAGGGACCGACGGCTTAGCGTGCGTTCTGAAGTACGTATGTGAAACATCACTAAGTACTCTAATACGAGGCATGAATATAAGATGAAAACTTCTTTTCTTCGTAGCAAGACCGAGCTCGACTTGATCCGAACTCGAAGGGAATTGGGCTATCTATAATAAGCCCCTGGGCCTTCTAGGCAGTTAGGTTAGGGGAGGAGAGGAGTTCACAGAGTCTTAGAAAATACTCTTTAATGTAGGCCATAAACTAACAAGATATAATAAAAATTTTAATAAAAAAGATACAACCGACTTCAAAACCTAAAAACGTACCCACTAAACTAAAAAGTGAAAAATAACATCATAATATGTTCTACCTGCTGATCAGTATGAAGGCGATGCTAAGCCGGTGATGTATTAATTCAAGCCATGTGAGAATATCTTATAGATTTAGATTTTGCAGACAGTGTTGTTCCATGTGGTCCTGTCAGAAATGGCTTAAATTAAGACAACACCGGCTAAGCACCGCCTTCATAATGATCAGCAGGTAGAACATATTATGATGTTATTTTTCACTTTTTAGTTTAGTGGGTACGTTTTTAGGTTTTGAAGTCGGTTGTATTTTTTTTAATAAAATTTTTATTATTTTTCCATTTTTAGTGTAAAATTTCATCTCAAACGAATACATCAGATCCCTACTGACAGTCACAACCCATCTTGGTACAAAATTCTCAGCAATACAAATTAATCAAGCCCAAGCACAAGGTAGCTACCGTAAACCGTTAAGGGGTTCCCTTAATTGACCTTGGTCTTCATCATCAGACCCCTAATAACAGTCACAACTCATCTAGGTCCAAAGTCTCAGCAATACGAATAAATCAAGGCCAAACACAAGGTAGTTACTGTAAACTGTTAAGGAGTTCCCTTAATTGTCCTTGGTCTTCATCACCAAACCCCTAAATGACAGTCACAACCTATCTATGTGGAAAGTTCTCATTAATGCAAATTAATCAAGCCCAAACACAAGGTAACTGCTGTAAATCGCCGAGGAGATCCCTCGTCTGTTTTATGGCTCCATCATCAGATCGATTTTAAACCTTCATGAAATTGTAGTGCTTAAAAGTACTAAATGGAAAAGTATACGAACACACTAGACACCCATATAATTTTCGAAAGTTCCCCTCAATTTCTCCAGGATTCCATCATCAGATCTTGACATGATAGCAATGGGACCAAATGGGGACTATACCGTATCAAACAAAAAAAGAATTTTTGAAATCGGTCCAGGCGTCTTTGAGTAATCGGTGTACATACATAAAAAAAAAAAAAAAATACCGACCGAATTGAGAACCTCCTCCTTTTTGAAGTCGGTTAAAAATTAACAATAAATGATATAAAAACTTACTTATGTTACTTGTATACATGTACAATAGGAGGCCTTATTATTACATTTCTCCTTCTAATGGTATCCACAGATCAGCATCGTACGTATCGGACGCATTGCATTAAACAGGTTTTTATAGCAAAAATTAAGAAATATAGTAACGATAGAATCCGTTCGATGCGATCCGTACGATGCGGATCAGTGGACGTACTTGTATGACTTTCTATAATAAATAATAAAAATAATACTAAAATCCGTTTGATGCGCTGCGTCCGATTACGATGCTTAGGATCGATTCTTGTTCTTTATACTCGTCGATGTAATATTGGCCTATAACAAGTTATAATACAATTTGAACTTAATTTTTATGGGATGCCAATAATACAATGTCAATAACAACGACGTTGCCATGGAAACGAGCGATGTCCCATCGCTGTAACTATACAGAATGCAGGGGCTGATCTGGGGACGCCAATGTTTAACCCTCTTTTAAAAAACCTCATGTGACAAATGACAGTTGTGATATAAAAATAATATTTCACTGTGAATATAAAAGGTACAATATATTGTTTAAGTAAAGTCCTAAATCTTAAAATGTCCTTTCTGTTTTTGCGTTTCTCGAAGGACAATTTCGTTCGCCACTGAATAGTAAAAGATTGTGAGTGTAATATTTCAGTACTATATTTCTTATTTTTTGCCGTTTAAGACACCGCGGGAGATACATTAGCTTATTATAGGAACATTTATGGAAATGGTAAACCTTCACAATGGGCTACTGTTTTTCATGTATCTTAGATATGTATCTTACCTAAATAAAATATTACCCATTGTTATTATTGTTTCTATTATGTTTCTTGGATTGTGAGTGTTTTTTTATCATTTTTATTTAATAAATAATGAACAGCCCAATTGAATGTTGCTAGAAGTTTTGCTAGATTATTCATAATTAACTCTTGAATTTGGCGATATGACTAAATTAACACCTAAATATATACTTCTCCTGTTCTTTAATAGCATGACTTTCTGGACGCCAAGAGCTCAAAAAAGTGTAAAATCCATTTAAAAAATAAATAAACAAAAAAAAATCATGTGGACGATTTTTTATTCGTCGATTTGTCGTTCGTATATGCTCTAATAGGATTTTACCAAATTTGGCTAGTCAGGGAGAACAACACGAGCAGAGAACGGGGAGGGTTGATCGATCGTCAAGGAATTCCTTAACCCTACATCCTGAGTCACAAGTTCAAGACTCTGCTCGAAGTTTTTCTCTCTATCACGCGATGGACCCGGCACCCGCACGGTGAACCCATGGAATACTAAGATATTAGTCTCTTATATAATGCATGAACAACTGATTATGATGAAATGATATTATGTTAAGTACCTACCGTACTACGTTTTATCAAAATGAAATGCTAATAATAATGTCTATGTCGCTGTAAACTAAGTTAGATTTATAATTTACATGATGGAAAGTTCGTTTACCATAAAACTGCTTCGTAAAATATTTTTTATTCTTTTCATTGTCACACTCCTCTAAATTTTTGGGTAAATGCTTTTCAATGTATTGTACTATTTTTATTGTTTTCTACCTTCAACAGAAAATTAAAGTCCTATCCTCATCATAAATTTATTCTAGAGTACAAATAACATTTTTTTTGTACTTTAACTTATATAAGATGTGCATTGCAGATGTTTTTATCTCTTTTTCTTGGACTTTTCGTCGTCGTCATCGACCCATATTCGGCTCACTGCTGAGCTTGAGTCTCCTCCAGAATGAGAGGTATAAGGCCAATAGTTCACCACGCTGGCCCAGACAGACTTCACACACGCAGAGAATTAAGATAATTCCCTGGTATGCAGGTTTCCTCACGATGTTCTCCTTCACCGATTGAGACACGTGATATTTAATTTCTTAAATGCACACAACTGAAAAGTTGGAGGTGCATGGCCCGGACCGGATTCGAACCCACACCCTCCGGAATCGGAGGCAGAGGTCATATCCACTGGGCTATCACGGCTCTTGGACTTTTAATAATGATCATTTTTGAGTTACATTCATTCAAATAATATGTAAATATTTATAACTGTACATACAGTAATATGAACTTGGTCCTGTAGGAAGGAAAAATAACTGGCTTTTAAGTGTGACAGTACCGCATTGCGACGTCGAGCCGTCCAGTGACCGAGGACCGCACTCCTGTCCATTATGGAACAGGTGACAAAAATTTTAACGGACATTTTGTTACTGGAAAGTGCTCTGGTTACGAACCGTTTCTCTTCTGCTTTCTTAAAAAAGGATTAGATATCACCACACACACATGACTGTATGTATTAAATATTAAATATAGTAACAGACATTTGTGACACCAGAATTTGTTTTTTTTTAGAAAACTTTTTTTTTCTAGTACTCCAGACTTAAACTAAACGGATTTTTATATAAATACCTCTGGGAAATTAATTTCTGGAAACAGGACATGAATGATAAATGTTGAAAAACAATAAACAAACAGACGGAGGAAAATTTTAAAATGTTTATTTTGTATTTTGTTACTATTTCTTTTGACTTTTTTTTGCCAAGTTGAGGGTGCTCAGGTTTCATAATAAAACATTTTTTATTGTAAAATATACTATGGATTTGCAGATTTTAGTAGATAATAGTAAAATAATTTTGACTATTTGCTATTATACATACAATTTGTAAAATTTATTGTTGACGGGATCAACCGGTTTTTAGTTTTAAAAATAGGTTGAAACTAAAATGCTTACCCGCAAAATCAGTTTAGTTCACTGTATCTCTTTTATTTGACACGTGAAACATCGAAATTCGGTTAAAAAAAAACCGCTTGTGACAAACCATTGCAATGTCGACCTGACCGAGCCACGTCGGTCAACCGCGAAACACGTGACGATTATTTAGAAACTGAGCGAAATGTTTTTTTTTCAAACATAACTCTAATCTGTGCACAAGTTTTTGACGTGACAACGCCTTGTATAATTCGATGGAGCCGGCTGCATACTCGAAAAATGATGACGTCATGCGTCGTTCCCTCGCTCTAGGGTTGCCAACTTTTTTTACAAGAAATAAAGTATATTCTGGTCTATGAAGATTTTAGTAAAACATCAAGATCATTCTCGTACATTTTTGGGCTCTTTTTGAAAGTGTAGGCCAACAAAAAAAAGGCACAAATCGCTAGAACTAGCCATTTAAAGCAATAGTTTTAATCAAAAAAAGTTGTCGGATGTCTCGAAGTTATACAGGTTTGACGATTCGTCATTTTCTTACATTTTGTCGATTTTCAAAAGTCAAGTTATGCTATTTCTAAGGAATCTACCACCAAATCGGAAGGCAGGCATAGATGACAAGTATTTCTTATAATTATTTTATTTATTACTAGCGACCCGCCTCGGCTTCGCACGGGTGCAATGATGGTACTAAATATTCATTTAAATCATATGCTGTAAAGGGCTGTAATAAAAAGTAAAAGCAAGATTATATGTAAATGCGGTAAGACAATGTTTATCTTAAATGATCTATTATTAAGTGTAAAATTTTCTATAAACTTATCTAGAGTAAACTTATACAAATTTTGTAAACAATATGCCTATACCCTCAAGAGTATATTACGAATAAATGTTCAGTCAGGCTTAATTCGTGTCCCGCCGGAAACATTAATCAATGTGATAATTTATATTACCCAAGAAACTGCTCGACAAAATGTTATCTCACAACAATTATATTATGATTATTTTGTAACTAATGTAAAAGAAGAAGACAAGATTTACTGTAATGTATCAATACTTGATGTATTGTCAAGATAGTTTATCGTGATTTACTGTATTGAGTTTAGATGTATAAAAAACTTGTCCGTTGAGCAACCGGTGGTCTCCAGAGTGAGGAACTACGTAAAACGCGCTGTATCAAGAATCACTGCCTTCTGTATCCGACTCTTACTCTAACAGTCAAGAGAAAGCTTCATATGATTTAAGTTGAAATTTTTCACTACAAAACCATTGAGTGAAACGATTATCAGTACAATTAACAGTGACTCAATATTCCACATGGCTCTCGGGATTTTATAAAATTATTGTAATAAAGAGATTATTATTGCACTTTTGCCCCCTGTAAAAAAATCATATTACTTGCAAAATTATCTAATCTAAAGCTGAAGAGTTTGTTTGTTTGATTGAACGTGCAAATCTCAGGAACTACTGGTCCCATTTCAAAAATTCTTTCAGTGTTAGATAGCCCATTGATTGAGGAAGGCTATAAGCTATAAATTATCTCCGTTTTCCTACGAGAACGGGATCCACGTGGGTAAAACCGCGCGGCGTCAGCTAGTTACAAATAAAAAAACAGCAGTCAATGATTTTAAACAATTATATATGGTACTAGCATATCGAAACTGAGGCGGACAAAGTCACCCAATAGTATAGCTGAGGCACGTAAGGTATCTAATAGTATGAAATCATTAGCGGCATTATGACGTAAATGCGCGAATAAAGATAAAATTTATCTACACAATATTGTATTGCATATAGTTAGTAGAAATTAGCTTTGTTTGATATCCAAAGGTATTAGTAATGCGAAACTTTATGATTAAACAAAGTTTTGTGATACAATAATTTAATGGCATCACTTATGTACAGTTTTAAAGTTAGAATTCATCACTTGAAAACTAACAAGTTACTATTTAAGTCAGTAGTTACGTGCAACATGGGAGTCTTTCTCGGTATTTTAATTAATTTATTTCCACAAACATAAAATGTTTAATTTTCATGAGTTATGCTGGATGCTACTTTGCCGGCCGCAGCTAATACGGGCAATTAGAATAAGCTGCCTGCGTAACGTAGCAGCTTTTTATGGTGCAGCTAAATCCAAACGCAACTAAGCTTTTAATTCAAATTCGTTTATTTCAGCTTTTTATTTTAATTATTTACAAGTTCGCCCTTGACTATATAATCTCATCTAAGCGATGATGCAGTCTAAGATGGAATCGGGCTGACTTGTTAGGAGGAGGATGAAAATCCACACCTCTTTTAGTTTTTACACGACGAAACGCTAAATCGCTTGGCGGTACGTCTTTGCCGGTAGGGTGGTAACCAGCCATGGCCAAAGCCTCCCACCAGCCAGACCTGGACCAATTAAAAAATAAAATAAGAAAATCTCAATCGGCCTAGCCGGGGATCGAACACAGGACATCGGTTTTGTAAATCCACCGCATATGTATTCTGAGAGGAGACTCGAACTCAGCAGTGAGCCGAGTATGGCCTGATGACGACGATATATTTACTATTAGAATAAACTGGTCCAATTTATGTATCAAAAGGTGAAATAAACATAAAACACATAAAAGTACATTATTACGTTCCCTGAGTAACAATGTACATAACTCACTTACCAATTTAAAATATAAATATTTAGATAAAATATAAAAATGCCGAAACAAGTCTATGCGAACTAAATGAAAAAACACAGAGGCCAATTCAAAAAACCCATTTCCAGTAAGAAAAATATAACAATAAAGTAAACAGCCCCGGAGAGACAGAGATACGGCAAAACGGCTTACATCCCAAAAATTATAACGCGATGGCAAGAGAGGATGAAACGATAACAACAATCGGACCAAATTGGTATTTGGGTACGGAAGAACAACAAGTATGTGTATGATTATCCATATGATTTAAGTTTTATTAACATTCAAAAGACACGTGTAGCAAAATTAATATTCGAGTCATAGTATTTTTAGTGAAGCAACTTCGATTACTTGAGAAAAATTAAAGAGGAACTTCGTGTGATAATCCTACTAATATTATAAGATAGTATTAGTAGCGGCGTTAAAGAGCAACAAACATCCAAACATACATACATCCATCGATATAAATCGATAGATGGGCGCCTCCATATTAAAGAACGCACAATTTTATGTCATAACCAAAAGACGTGCACGCACATCATATCTTAGTACGTAACAAGCGCATGCTGTAAGTGGACGTGGACTTAAAAAAATATTTAATGGTTTTTCTTATTTAAATACCTTAGCTATACCTTCGTGTTCATTTTAGAAGTGTAAAAACACAAGCCACAACATATATAAAGAGAAATAAGTTACGAGTGATGACGTACCAATGACAAATCCGCGATACTTTGAGGCCCATCTAACGATCTACGATCGATGCATACATCCATACAAACTTTCGTCTTTATAATATTAGTAGGATTGTCTCCATAGTTTCAGTTTAAGAAATACTTGAGAATCTCACCTCAGAAATTGCTACAATAACAATTTAGATAATAACATCCGTTTGTTGAAGCATACCCACCGCTTGGCTCGTTCTAAAGACCTAAATGGCTGTAATTTCTGCTAAACGTTAAATATCTAAATTACTTTTAGTGTTAAATGGGCGGTACGAGAATCTTGTAAATTGTTAACCTGAGATATATTAGCGAAAGGTGAAATGTATTAGAGCGACACCAGCAAGGAATAATTTGTAACTCAGTTTTAGGCAAAGATATTTTATACTATAGATGTGTTACGTGCCTACAAAGTCACCGCAAAAAGTGTTCCAAACTCAGCTACTTTACTGAGCGCACACATGCACAATTTTGTGTTCACTTACAATATAGAATTTATACCTATATTTTTTTATATAGAATATTTTTCATATCTTTTTTTATATGATCAATATTCCCATTTCCCTCCAACTAATCGGGAAAGACTGTGCTAGGAGTGGGTACGACAATAGACCAACGGGCGGGGATCGAACCACCACCCCTTGGTGATGAGTCCAACCGATCTTACCGTTGAGCTATTGAGACTTCAAAAAATTTTAGAACCCTCGTACCACCATTAAAACAATGAGTGCTTGTAATTGAAATAATTGAATTTTCAATTTGAAAAATTTGAATTTGAATTTGATTTTTTTTTAATTTCTGTATAGATAGATGTGTTTACATTTCCTGAACACACAACTCGACATTGTAGACAATATTTAGGTATTACTATGTTTAAATTTCGTTGTTTCCTATGCGACTAAATGAAATTAAGATGCCTTTGTTAGCCTCAGTTTCAACGCACTAGTACCATATCTAATAGTATATAGTATTGTTGGTTAAGGCGATTATAATTTTCATTCACATTCTTGCTTTGCAATAAATGTAGTTTTATGGCACTAATTCTTGTGTCTATCAGGGGATAAAGAGCTCAGATTTCTTCATTAAAAGTCATTTAAAAATTAGTGGTATACTTCTTTAAAAGAATATTTTAACTAAATTAAAAATAAATCCAGCTAAGCTCCAATTCTTAACTAAATTAAAAAATATACTTCTATTAAAAATCTTCTCTATAACATCGCAGCGGTACCCAAGACACTGGCAGCATAACCTCTTTGAATAGAAACTAATTTCTTGTTCAAGGTAGCTGCCAGCTTTATTATAAGCTGTAATATTTTACCCACTTTAATACCGAGAACTCAATTATAGTTAGTAAAAAATTCCCCCACGAGAACAAATTTAATTCCGAGTCAGAAACAAAGTTCTCGTGCTACGACAAATCACCCACAGCCAATGATAATTTTATATTATAGATCGGTTACGTCGTTACAAAATTACCGCAAATAGTGATCCGAATAATAGGCTACAATACTGAGAGCACACATGCACAATTTTGTTTTTATTTCCATTATATATTTGTGAATATACAGTTTTCAACATCGATATAAATCGTTAGATGGGCCCTCCATACTAAAGAACACACAATTTTATGTCATTACCCAAAGACGTGCACGCACATCTTATCTTAGTACGTAACAAGCACATGCTGTGAGTAGACGTGGACTTAAAAAAATATTTACTGTTTTTTTTTTTAATTTTAATTCCTTAATTATGCCTTCGTGTTCATTTTGGAAGTGTAAAACACAAGCCAGAACATGAATAAAGAGAAATGTGTTATGAGTGATGACGTACTCAATGCGAAACCAATGAAAATTCCGCGACGCTTTGAGGCCCACCTAACGATCTACGATCGATGGTTTTTACACTTTCTGAATGCATAACTCGACATTGTAGATATTTAGGTATTATTTGTTTAAATAACGTTCGTTGTTGACCACAACTAACATTGAGTTGACTATAAATTTCCTCTTTTGAGCGTCTCATTTTTCATGCGCTAGTAACATATCTAACAGTATCTAATATCATTACCCACAGCTGCCATATTAGTAATGACAAAAGTTTATAGCGATCTTTGAACTGTAACTGAACTCTTTTTCTATGCATACAAGAGTACTTACTCCTTTATTCCATGCACCCTGGAGAAATCTACCCTTTGACTACTTTGTTCTTTGTTTAAGTACCGCAGTTAAAGTTGATATAAAACGCTGCACTAGTCATCGATTGTGTCGACTCCAAGTTTACCTTTAGCGATAAATCTATTAATCCCTCTCATTCTGAGAGGACACTTGTGCTCAACAGTAAGCCGAATATGGGTTGCTGATGAGGACGTAATAGCTCAGTGGCTGAGACCTCTGCCTCCGATTCCGGAGGGTGTGGGTTCGAATCCGGTCCTGGGCATGCATGCTCCAACTTTTTAGTTGGGTGCATTATAAGAAATAAATATCACGTGTTTCAAACGGTGAAGGGAAAACATCGTGAAACCTGCATACCTGAGAATTTTCTTAATTCTGTGCGTGTGTGAAGTCTGCCAAACTCCATTGGGCCAGCATGGTGGACTATTGGCCTAACCCCTCTCATTCTAAGAGGAGACTCGAGCTCTGCAGTGAGCCGAATATGGGTTGAAAATAATGAAGTGCGAGTTTCGAATGCAGGTGTTAATGATAATTCTTGTTACCGACGACTTAAATAATTTCTTAAAATGACTTGACTGAAAAGTTGGAGGTGCCCTGACTGGATTCGAACCTACGCCCTTCGAGTCGAAGGCAGAGGTCATATCCATTGGGCTATCATACTCGAAATGAGTTTCTATAATAGAACAGAAAAAAAAACACAGAGTTAACAAGTTAGAAGTTAGTAGAATTAACAAGTTAGAAGACTCCAGTGCAAATCCTATATTCCTAGTTCAGAGTCGCCAAAAAATGTGTTCCATAGTATATTAAATAAAACATGCTTATTCTTAATAAGGCTCATACAGTATTACCAACAACATAAGTGCTTAATGTTCTATGAGTATTACTCTTTCCATAACAAATATGGTTATAGCCTCAATAGCTCAACAGTAAGAGGGTCGGACCTATCACCGAGGGGTGGTGGTTCGATCCCCGCCCCATTGGTCTATTTTCGTACTCCTAATACAGTCTTTCCCGACTAGTTGGAGGGGAATGGGAATATTGGTCATATTAAAAGTTTAAAAACTGTAATTTTCTATGCCAATTCTTATTCTATGCACGTTTAATGCTAAAAAGGGTACAAATTTTCTCTCCTCATATTTACATAAGATGCTGGTTGGCGCGGACTTTGCTCTATAAAGTTTTATATCTACCTATCGAATCCTCATTAATAGTAAATGAATTTTCTTTCAAACATGCTAAAAAACTGATAATGTTACTTATCATCTCCATGCGTCGTATTCCTCATTACTGAGGGTCGTGACCCCTATCACAAGTTTGCTTCTTCACGATGTCGCGCCATGTGGCTCGGCTTTTCGCGACTTGCAGAACCTCGTGTACTTTGGTGTCAAGAGTGGCGCAGATTTGGACGGACCAACGTATCGGGCTACGTCCTCGAGGTCTCTTTCCTTCCACTTTGCCAGTGATCACTAGTTTCTTTAAGTTATCTCCTCTCTTGGCAATGTGGCCGAAGTACTCGATCCTCTGAAGACAGGTGGTGGACAGCCTCTTCGAGATGTTAAGTTGTTTTAGCATCGATACATTGGTTCTATGTACTTATCATCTACTCAAGATATTAATAGTGATCCAGGTCAGATCGTCAGCTAAGCAACTTATGAATATTTTTTCAAGGCAGGAAGGCTTTTAGGCTTTTTATGCCTGTCGCGTCTCTGCTTGCCCACCTCTAGGACAGCATTGGTAGAAGGCCTGTGCGATACCATAATTATGTTCGGCGTAACGCGTGGCCTATTAAATACTTTTTTCTGCGTTTTATTTGGTTTAGATGATAAATTAAATAATATTGTTTATTCAATACATACATATAAATAAAATTTAAGTGTCTGTCTATGATTACAAGTGTTTTGTCATATTATTATGCTTATTTACAAAATACCAAACCACAAACAAGCTTTTCAAATTTCATCTGTCTTTCTGTTTGTCCGGGCTAATCTTTATAAGGGCTTGACTGATTTAAATGGAACTTTCACATGCAGATGGAGGAGCTTTTAGAGAATTTCTGACTGTACGCTTGACTACGTACATATAGCCTGAGTTGATTCGAAACCAAACCGTGTTCTAAAAAAAGTGTGTGTGAGCTCCGACACACGAATGGAGTTTCAATAATACTCTTTTTGATCGACTGTCTACTCTTTCAGATCGACTGTCTAAATAGGTGTATGTTGTCCCACAGCATTCACTATGTAAGTCTCAATAAATACGCCTGAAAAGTGAAAGGTGCGCAACCGAGGAACAGCAGGCCGCGGCGTGCACGATCTTGGCGGCAGCGCACGGTAAAAGGTGCGCAGAATAGGTTGCGCACTAAAACGTAACGCTGTCATTCGTCATTCATATCGGGGGCTATATATGAAAAATCGATTATAACTCCAATAAATACTGTAACTACTTAGTATTCACATTTATATCACAGGAGAGTGTACCATACCAGTACATTCGCGAAAAGCCTGCTTCTTGTTTCATATAGCGCGAGTCGGAACAGACGAATAAATCAGCGCACACTAAGCACCGGTTGATTTATCCGTGCCTTCGAAAAAAGTGGGACAAGGACCTATTGCAACGCCATTTTGTGTTATAAATCATTTTGGAGCTGAGGGGCTTGATAGCGTTGGGGTCGCGTCCCTCAAAAAGGGAAAAGGGCGAATTCGCGGTTGTTGATGTAAAAACTTTCGGGAGATTAGAATGATTGTTTATTTTTTTCCACGATCATAACCGTTTTTGCACACTTAACGGGAGAACTTTCAGCGAAGGCCCAATGAGCGAGGTCCTTGTTAGCGCTTTCATTTGTTAGCGTTTTATTTGCGTGTATAGTTGTAGTAGGGAAGCGGGGGGCTTGTTTTAACAAAGGTAGGTAGTAAATCTACATATAGTTAGTTACTTTAAAGTTAGATAGTTAGTTTTTGAGTGTACTCTTTTATAACAAGATCCCCAAGACTGTGATGGATAGCTTTAAGCAACGTGTTAAAATACATTTACTTAGTCGAGGTTACTACACCATTGATGAGTTCCTTAATGATCAAGATGCTTGGAGGCCGTTGGATCAGCTTCCACCTTCACACAGGAAGTAAAACTATAAGATATTGTAATGTTGTCATCAATTGTAAATTATAATATTGTAAGATTTTTTTAAAAGAGCATGTTGAGTTTCTTGTCGGTTTCTTCTTTGCAGAACCTGCCTTCCGAACCGGTGGTAGAATCTTTACAAATAGTCAACTGACGTATCAAAAGTGCTTGGAAACTGAGCCATCATGAAATAAATGAATTTTGAATTTTGAATTTGAAAGATTATTTACATTATTTACATTTTTAAATTTTTTTTTTCTTTCTTAAATCACGTCACATTGATAGCCTAGTTAAATAAGTAGTCGTCCAAGCACACATAGATATCTGTGCCTGAAAAATAAACACCGAATAATGATGAGCCGTGATAGCCCTGTGGATATGACTTCTGCATCCGATTCCGGAGGCATAGGTTCGAATCTGGTCCGGGGCGTGCACCTCCAAATTTCAGTTGCGGGCATTTTAAGAAATATATATCACGTGTTTAGAGATACGGTGAAGGAAAAACATCGTGAGGAAACCTGTCTACTTGAGGATTTTCTTAATTCTCTACGTGTGTGAAGTCTGCCAATCCGCATTGAGCCAGCGTGGTGGACTATTTGCCTAATTCCTCTAATTCTGAGAGGACACTCGTAATCAGCAGTGAGCCGACTTGATGACTACATAATGATGATAGTTTCAAAAATCGATGGACGTTGGTGTAATGTTTTTAATAGCGGCTCACACCAGAAAAGTCCTTCAAAAGCCTAGTGGTGGTCGACCAACACTGCGCTTTTCGGTGTGAGGTCGCCATTCAAGCACTTAGGGACGTAATTTTTAAAGATAATTTTGTAAATCAGCAATAAATACCATTGATAAAATAATAAATATTATTCTATACCAGCTGACGCTGCACGGTTTCATCCGCGTGGTTCCCGTTCCCGTAGGAACACGAGCCTTCCTTGATAAATGGGGAATCTAACACTGAAAGAATTTTTCAAAACGGATCAGTAGTTCCTGATATTAGCGCGTTCAATCAAACAAACAAACAAACTTTTTAGCTTTTTAATATTAGTATAGATTTACATTAAAACGTCTAAGTGTTTCGCTACGCATCCTACAACATGTAGTAAACAAAGAGTACTTTATACTTGGTACTTCAGTTGGAGAGACATCGTTCCTGTTTTTAGTTTATTGCTTGATCTTGTTTACGTTCTGTTTATAGCCATATAACCTTTCTTTTTACTATTTCCCCGAATACCAAAGCTTAGAATTTTTGTGTAAACTGCTAATTCTAATGTTTGGTGAA
This sequence comes from Bicyclus anynana, assembly GCF_947172395.1. NCBI lineage: Eukaryota > Metazoa > Arthropoda > Insecta > Lepidoptera > Nymphalidae > Bicyclus > Bicyclus anynana. Next base: position 5,295,021 of record NC_069103.1, on the reverse strand, counting down.
CGTTCGAGGGGCAAAGGCTACATAATGAAAAGACCCCAGATTCGAATTTCAAAACTCCTACCTTTTTACTAGATATTTAGAATAGTAGGGGAGCCGTAGACGGGATTTTAGCAGTTACTCGAGCGCCCCAGATGAACATGAGCGGCTATACCTTGCACGTTGTTGAGTACCTCCACTAAGTATTACCCCTTGATATTGGTGGATACGTTTAGGGTAACCAATAAAAATACTAACTTCAAAAATACTCAACCAGCCCGACCGATAAGGATAAAGTAGGTTAGTTTATATACCTTAAAGGAGTGCATTTCGAAAATTTAACAATTTGACGGTATCGTAATAGAATGGGGTTCCAAAATTACAAAATAAAACTATTATATTTCAGTTTTCGATCCACTAGCGCTGTTATTTTTTTACTTATTTTGAAGGATAATTTCTTTACTAATCGCTAATATTTTCTGACAATTTCAGTAAGCCGAAGTAATAAAAATTGCCTTTAAAGTCTGTAGTACTTTTTCCCACCACCGAAAGCGAAACAAGTATGTATAACCAAGTATTCCTATAAAATCTAATCGGTTCCCATGATGCTTTAGTAACTGCAAATTTAGCACCCCTGGCTCCCCTACTACAACATTGTCTGGCAAGAAACTGCCGCTGGAATTCGAGAAACTCCTTCTGTACCTTAGCCTTAAAACCATAACATGCCTTCATACTCATATTATAAAGTCATAAAATCTACACCCTATAAAACCCAACATATTAAATCATCCAACAACCTTGCAGCATAACAATGAGATCGCGTATAACAAGTACCAAGCAACTTTTTATTCGGTGTAAAAAGCCCCCATTAAAAGAATGGAGATAATGACAAAGCCCACCGTGTACAAAAGTTTTTTAATAAAATGTAACATTTTTCAGAACGAAATTACATCGACGCTACGTTGTTTTGGCTACAAAAATGCGATTATGATTATGATTGTAATTTATAATGCGTACTTAATTGTGAATTCGAAATTTTAGTATGATTTGTGAATTTACCTTACCGCATACCTAATCTACTGGAAAAGTTATTTCGGATTTAGTTCTCAATCAGTAAATCAACAATGGATATAATAAAATTATTTATTAATTACATTTAATCACAGGCGCTTTACAAATTTATAATTTTAATTTGCTTTTCTTCAAATTTTTGTTCCAGTTACATTACATATTATTTTTAAATTGGATCTTTTACATATTTATCTTAAAAAATATATGTAAATTTTTCCCACAATTAATATATTTTTTTTACAATTGCAAGGAAAAATTTTTAAAGAATTAACATATGCTAAACAACTCGCGTACTAATGTGATACGAGTAGTAATGTACTGTTAAATTTGGTAATTTACTTAGTTATTATTATAATAACAGTAGTTTTATTATAGCTTTTCAACCTTCAGCATATGAACATGATTATCTTAAGTTTATTTCCAACCCACTTAAAAAGGGGGGGGGGGGGGTTCCTCAATTCGACGCGTATGTTTTTTTTAATGTTTGTTACCTTTATTAACCGATTTTGAAAATTCTTTCTTTGTTTGAAAGAGTATACCTACTTCCAGATTGAACGTAGCATATACGATGTTATTTTTCACTTTTTAGTTTATTTTTGTGATTTTGAAGTCGGTTAAATTTTTTTTACTAAAAAGATTTTATTAGTGATTAAACAAAGAAGTAACCCTTCTTTGTTTTCTATGTCCAAAAGAGAAAAATAAACCCACCATGTTGCTATTCAATACGTTCAAAAACTCGGCAAAGATATATAAAGAAGGGCAAAATGAACAAGTAAACGAGAAATAATACAAACCAAACACAATAATTAATTTTCACCAGTGTGACATGTAGTCAGAACTTTGGGAGCACTGTGTAAAGGTGCTCGCAGGGTTTATGAGCAAAGTTGTGTGAGAACTGGGGATCTGTTACTGGGAACTTAATACTTCAAGATGTTCGGGTGGAACCGCATGTGACTTGGCAAGATTTGAGAGTGTTGCATAGTGTTTTAGACATTATGGAGGTGTGTTTACAGAAGACATACATTTAAATAATCTATTTACTTAAAACAGCTTTGATAAGTATTATACAGGCTGCTCTGCAATTAATAGATAAAATGCAAATGGTAGATACATCACCTAATTATCTAAAACGAATCTTAATAGTTTTACAAAAATCCGTCTATTTTTTTTCGGATTTTTCAAATTCTTCTATTTTGAATCAGTCTTTACAATGCTGAAGCTGCTGTAATTAAGATTTTAATGATCTTATTTTTGTTAAACATTACGGATTACCATTTACTACCAGTGAACTATGATACTATTTTAATGAGTGAATATCTATGAAATAAATAACCGCATTTCAAGACATTGAATATTGAATCCTAAAGAAACAACAACTATTCGATAGTCAAGATATTAACAAGTAAACATTTAAAATTTGTAAGTTTCCCGATACTCGTAAATGTATCGACAAAATAAAACGACTTTTTTACGATTGGTTCCAGTCATTGCTTTGATAGTAATCATCCTCTAATAATAATCCTTCCAGAGACGAACATTATCGTTCTAAGCTCACCCGCATTGAAGTACGCGTAACGTTGTGTCGAAGTTCCATTCACTTCCCAATCTAAACTAATATTATAAAGGTAATGTGTGTGTCTTCTCTTCTTCTTTTACCACTAGAAAGCAACGTTTTTTGTTGGTGTCATAGGCTATATGTCTTCGTAGTAGACTACAAGCCTTTGAATGGTATGGAGGATGGTAACTAGCAACGGCCGAAGACCTGCCAGACCTGAACTAATTAAGAAAACCTCGATCGAACCCACTGCGCCACGGAAGCGTGAGGCGATTGGTCTATCATTTTATTACTACGTTCAAAGGATTTCAGAGAGTAAATTGACTACGAGTATATCAAATAATATAAATAAAACGAGGTAAATAGATGAACGTTTTATTTGCTAAACTTATGTAACTGTAGTCTCAGTAGTATGGCAAACTAAGCAATTCTTTAAGCGCTAGCTAAACATCTCCGATAACCATAACTCAATACCGATGTCCGCGACCACACCACGATAAAGTGTTATGGGCTATTCCCACAATAGAAAACACAATTGTTATTCATGTCTTTATTGCTTTGCCTTTTTTATTTTGGAAGAAAATTACAGTATGCTTCAAAGAAAATGGGATTGTTTTCAAAATCTATAAATATCAACATAGACTCACCGAGCACATATCGTAAGTTAGTTTTACTAGATTTCCTAAACTCATTTTCAAATAGTAATTGCAAACTGTTTTTTGATTTTGTTAATTGTTGTTTTAATTTTAAACTGATTTTAATATTATGGAAATAAGACCAATAAATAAATAAAAAAAAATTACGTGGTATTTGTATCAACTTGTTTTTTTTTTAAAGAATATTTGCCATATCTTTTTAAATATGACCAATATTCTCATTTCCCTCCAACTAGTCAGCAAATACTGTATTAGGAGTACGTACGACAATAGACCAACAGGGAGGAAATCGAACCACCACCCCTCGGTGATAAGTCCAACCGAGTTTTACCGCTGAGCTAATAAGAGGTTCTAATTCAAGTGATCTTATTTTTGTAACAATTTACGATCAACGCGGTCGTAGAATTTTGTATTAAGAGTCCGATTTTTTTAATTCAATTATGTTTAATAATTAAATTTAAAAAATCGGTTGTCTGTAAAGTCGGTTTACTGACTAAAGTTGAACTGTGACAACGTCATAAAAAAATACTGATGGAATGGTTGCATTTTAAAAAAGAAAAAGCTCGTCTTTCTAAAATACTGTTTTATAATCTTCATAGACCAGAATATACTTTATTTCTTGTATTTTTTTTTTATTCTTTACAAGTTAGCCCTTGACTACAATCTCACCTGATGGTAAGTGATGATGTAATCTAAGATGGAAGTGGGCTAACTTGTTAAATCCACACCCCGTGCGGTTTCTACACGGAATCGTACCGGAACGCTAAATCGCTTGGCCGTACGTCTTTGTTGGTAGGGTGGTAACTAGCTACGGCCGAAGCCTCCCACCAGCCAGACCTGGAAAAATTTAGAAAACCTCAATCGGCCCAGCCGGGGATCGAACCCAGGACCTCCGTCTTGTAAATCCACCGCGCTTACCACTGCGCCACGGAGGTCGTCGACATCGACCATCGAATTATAAGACGTTGTCACGTCAAAAATGTTCATTTTCCATAATTCTTTATTTCTATTTTCATGTCGGTTTGTAAAATTTTCTCCTACATTTTTTTAATAAAAATAAATGGAACTTTACAAAACAAAATGAAAAAAGTCTTCAAGCCAAGTTGCCTATATTAAATCAATCCATTGTAAAAGACTTCAGTAGTGTTGCAGCACAAAAAGATCTTCTATTGAGTTGTTTGAATAAGACTTCGTGCTTTTAATAAAAATGATAAATCTCCTACAACCGGTTTGTACTGAGAAACGGAACAAAAGTGAAAAGAATCTGTGCAATTCTTAGAAATGTTCAGTCTTATTTATCACTGTTTTACGGGAAAATTAATTTATATTTCGTTCTTAGAAGTATTTCTGTAAGTTCTACTTAGTAATTAATTTCAAGTGCTGGTTATTTCTTTTTATACGGAATTCACAATGAAGAAGTATAAAAATACTTATCTTTTTTATGATTTGATGCTAAATCAGTAACATAATCACTGATTTGATTTTGTGTGTGTGTGTGTGTGTGTGTGTGTGTATGTTATGCTTAAGTAAACACATTTAAACACGATTGAGGTTTTATTTTATTAGAATATTTATCATACGACATAATGATATATTATATATATTACTTTATTTTATGATATTTATAATTATTATTTAATTTGTGTATTATGGTTTATTTATTAGTGTATTTATTTGTATGTATGTATAATGTACATTATTATTACGTACACACCACCTACAGTTATCTTAATAAGTTCTAAAGCCTAAGGTTGCCTGAAAGAGATCGTTACTAAGCGATAAGGCCGCCTTTTGTATTCTACTTTTTCTTATGTTTCTGTTTTGCGCGTTTTCTTTTATTTACTGTGGTGTACAAAAAAAGAGTATTAAATAAAAAAAAATTAACCGACTACCAACACAAAAATTAACCTAAACTAAAAAGCAAAAAATAACATCTTACCTATGTGCTACCTTCTGATCAGTTTGAAGGCGGTGCCAAGCCAGTGATGTTTTAATTCAAACCGTTTATATTACTAAATTTATGTGCTTTCAGAACCACATAAATTTATATTACTTTGTTATTTATTTATAATACAATCACAACCCATCTAGGTGGAAAGTCCTCATCAATACCAATTCATCAAGTCCAAACACAAGGTAGCTACTGTGAACCGTCGAGGAGTTCCATCGTCTGTGTTTCGGCTCCATCATCAGACCAACTCCAGACCTTCATAAAATTGTATTGGTTTAAAATACTTTATGGAAACACTAACAAAGGCACTAGCCGTCTCTACAATTTTCGAAAGTTCCTCAATTTCTCCAGGATGCCATCATCAGATCCTGTTATAAAAAAATGGGACCACCCTGGAATCAAACCCTTCAAAACAAAAAAAGAATTTTCAAAATCGGTCCGTAAATGACGGAATTATCGCTGGACATACATAAAAAAAAACATACATACAGCCGAACGTAGAACCACCTCCTTTTTGGAAGTCGGTTAATAAAATAAATAAAATTGGTGTCATGTTATCACTACGTTCAAAGCCAATTGAATTATAATAACAGTACTTCCCGATTCCGTAAGAATACCGGGGTAAAATAAAGCATACATTCACAAAGAACGTGGCTTTCTTTTGAAAAAAATATTTGGAAAATCAAATGAAGGGTAAAGATTTCTTACAAAAGCAACAAATGAGTTCGCTTAAAATAAATATGATAGTGACTTTTGGGCGCACTCTTATCCAGGGATAAAAAGAGATTGTGGATTTTTTTACACGTAAGGGACCCCTGTAGTCCGGGGGCCCGTATCTATACTAATATTATAAAGCTGAAGAGTTTGTTTGTTTGAGTTTGAACAAAGCAGTACTGGTCCCACTTGAAAAAAATTTTCGGTGTTAGATAGCCCATTTATCGATGAATTATTCCCGTATTCCTACGGGAACGGGAACTACGCGGGCAAAATCGCGCGGCGTTAGCTAGTCATTGATATATCTCATAACTAGCCACGGCCGAAGACTCCCACCAGCTAGACTAGCTAGGTAGCTACGTCCTTGATTTGTCAAACACCCATTCGGTGCAAAGAATCAAAAGGTTGCAGGAAGCAGCTGGATTCATGCGAAATTGTGATACACAGAAGTCTTCTTTACAGGTGGCCTGTGTATAGCGATAACAATAACACAGGTTCTTTTACCACTCCAAAATATATTACAGGATATCTGTCTATCAAAGTTCTTTCTATCTATCCCAGTAAAAAAACGCATCGCTTAATCAACGTATGATATACGCGCTAGAAGATTATCCTCAAAGTCAACCCGACGATTTCTTAATTTATTTCATAGCAAGACACTCGTAAATCATCACATACATTATACCGAACGATAGCGATAGAACCCGATAATAATACCACAGGTTATATTACCACTCTAAAATATATTACAGGATATCTGTCTATCAAAGTTCTTTCTATCTATCCCAGTAAAAAACGCATCGCTTAATCAACGTATGATATACGCGCTAGAAGATTATCCTCAAAGTCAACCCGACGATTTCTTAATTTATTTCATAGCAAGACACTCGTAAATCATCACATACATTATACCGAACGATAGCGATAGAACCCGATAATAATACCACAGGTTATATTACCACTCTAAAATATATTACAGGATATCTGTCTATCAAAGTTCTTTCTATCTATCCCAGTAAAAAACGCATCGCTTAATCAACGTATGATATACGCGCTAGAAGATTATCCTCAAAGTCAATCCGACGATTCTTTCATTTCTTCCATAGCAAGACACTCGTAAATCATCACATACGTTATACCGAACGATAGCGATAGAATCCTACAATTTACGGCTATAAATTTATTAGAACGAGTCCGGTCAAACCGGCGAAGAGAGAAGCCGGGAATCGCATAACTTACTATATAATGGCTTCCAATTCAACATACATTCGGATTGTTTTAGGACCACGGATATAGAGGCTATTTTGCAACTAACTTGAATATTCAATACGTATTTTGTATTTTGCACATATCATTCTATTTTCGCAAAACAAAATATGTTATTCGTGTTTGTATAAATACCAACAACATCTAAATAGGTTGCCATTATATAATAGGTATTAAATATTTATTGTATATTTAGATTAAATTGAAAACTAAATCAACAACATCATACTTCAATGGACTTGCATACTCGTACAGCTTGGCAAGTTCGTTGATGATGGGTGTGAAGTCGTGCGATCGGGGGAGAGGGAAGGACTGCGCGGGTGTGAAGTCGTGAGCGCGGGGCAACGCCCCTCCCAGCCACCGCGGACCATCGGGAGTATTACGAACGAGTTTGCCAGAGTAACCAAAGAACACAGAAAATGAACATAGAATGTTTCAGCTAAGTGTTTATATTTCATTTGGCAGAATGGGATTGAAATTTGTTGATAACATAGTACCTAAAATGCTAGAATCACAAAAAAACTTCCTTGAAGAAATTATAAAGGAAAAGGAGAAGGAGGAAATGAGAAGGAAAACAACAAGAACGACATAAGATATAGGCAATAGTGTTACCGTATTATAGGCTGAAAGGCGGGTACACGGCTAACAGGGGGGTCAGGAGGGGTTTTAGCCGGTAAGAGTCCGGCACTACCCTTTAGCGTGTCTATGAGGATTTCCCCTCCTGAGATGAAAAACAAAAAAGAATGGGAGAAATGCAAAGTTAAATGTCTCGAACCGGAAGCAGAATCTAGTAGGTACAAAATAATATGCGACTCGGTTGGAACGTTAGTGCCATGGATGGACCCTGGCTCGGAAACTTCGGAACTCTGATCTATTCTGTTCGGTCCCCAACTTTAGGGTGACAGATAGTAAAAGGCAAGTTTGCTCGTAAATTCGGCTTACTGCTCTAAAAGTGTCACGCAGTAACTCTTAAAAAGAAAAAGTTTTTGTCGTATGATACGATAGAGCGACAGTTGCGAGATCCTATAAAGAACGCCCAGAAAAAGCGATTTACGTTCGAGTTACGCACGAGTTGCTACAGTGGGGCCCCAGTGTTGAATAATATAGAACCTCTGTGTGCAATGTGTAATATAACCAGTCTTTTTTTATTTGCTTTGTGTCCACTTTACTACTGCTTCGTAAATTCTTGATCGCTGTCGCAACAAAGATAGCAAATTTCACCCTGTAGTTTGCCCCAGTAAAGTTACCCTACGTTTTTACTATTGTCTGGAAGTTCGTAGATGACACTCCCATGATATGCGGGCGACGGGCGACGGGGGGAAAGACTGCGCGGGCGTGAAATTGTGCATGCGGGGAAGTGAGGTCCATCAGTTGTGAGTTTTCATTCATCGCTACACGTCCCCCGGCCCGCGCGGGCCATCGGGAGTGTTACGAACGACCAAAGCTGTAGTAGGTAGATTTACACACATAACTTGAGGACTCTCTGGTGTAGTAAGGCTTGCTTTATTTGCGCTAGTACATAGATTCTAATTTATTTCAATTCGAGTTAATTTACAAGCACTTTTGAAACGTAAAGTTATGTCATGATTTATTGGTGGTAAGTAATGATGAAAATTATTAGGTTTCAAATGCGCCTCGGTCCAAGAAGAGCCCACAACAAACTCAGCCAATGTTTATTTTTTTTTGTTTATCACCATTTTATAAATTTATCTAAAACTAAGTACACAGTCGTATTCAACGCCAAGCTTTTTATCATTTATACAAGATGTCCCGTAATTAATGGATAAAACGCAAACGGTAGATACACTACTTAATTACCTAAAACTAATTTTAATTATTTTTCAAAATTCCCCAGATTTTTAAAAATTTTTAAAATTTTTCTATCTCGAAACAGTTTTTTCAAAGCTGTAACTGCTATAATTATGATTTTCAATATTTAATTTTTGTTAAATATTACGAAATAAATTACCATAATATAAATATTAACACTATGATAAGACTTCCCTATAACCTTGCGTTTAATAAACACTTTGAATTTTGAGTTAGCTAGTTCAAGTAATATTACAAACACACACACAATGTTGCACAAAGCATATAATAGTTCGTTAAATAGTAAGTCAACATCACAAAAGCTCTTTACCACTGATAAAGCGTAGTATGGAAACATATTTGTTGTGTGTTCTGATGTACGGATGTTTCGCTCTCCGGTTATTTTTCTGCAAGATGGAAGTCATTTATTGTGAGGATGTGTATTACCTATTTCCCGCCTCCGCTCTTGCCAGCGATGTTCTTGTCTGCTGTAAAAGATGAGCGTGTTTCAAAGGCATTTAAATGATTAAAATACTTTACATTGGATTCTTTGTAACTGGGCTCTGACTAGACTAGACGCTTAGGAATTCTTATTATTGAATTATAAAAGTGCTTGTAAACTAACCCTAGGTACTTGAAATAAATAAATGTTTAGGCAATTGATAATCTGGACCATTGAAACCTGCTGTCTTCCAAAGCCACCACGGTCCAAACTCCATATATTTATACTAGCTGACACCGCGCGGATTCACCCGCGTGGTTCTCGTTTCCGTAAGAATACGGAGACAAATTATAGCCTATAGCCTTCTTTGATAAATGGGCTATCTAATACTGAAAGAATTTTTCAAATCGGACTAGTGGTTTCTGAGATGAGCGCGTTCAATCAAACAAACAAACTCTTCAGCTTTATAATATTAATATAGATACCACATATGCTCGTAATTATTTATGTATTGTATTTATAGGGTATAATGAATAAGATATGTCTGCCAACGTCAGTGTACGCCTTGCAGCATTTTGCCGCTACTTTTCATTGCCTATTTTAAGTAGGAATATAGCAATTTTATTAATTTATTTTCTTACCATTTAGGTAAAATACAAATTGAAAATCCTATACTAACATATTTAATGAACTCTCTTTAGGAAATTTTGGTTTATCAAAGATTTTTGAGAACGTGACATTTTAAATGACTTTGTGCAGACGCATCTGGTATCTATCTATCTTTTCAGCACGAGTTGCAAAGGAGTATAATGAATAAGATATGTCTGCCAACGTCAGTGTACGCCTTGCAGCATTTTGCCGCTACTTTTCATTGCCTATTTTAAGTAGGAATATAGCAATTTTATTAATTTATTTTCTTACCATTTAGGTAAAATACAAATTGAAAATCCTATACTAACATATTTAATGAACTCTCTTTAGGAAATTTTGGTTTATCAAAGATTTTTGAGAACGTGACATTTTAAATGACTTTGTGCAGACGCATCTGGTATCTATCTATCTTTTCAGCACGAGTTGCAAAGGAGTATAGGGGCAGCTACGAGTACTATAAACTTAACGGTTTCATACTTTAACCCCTATTATTATATTCTATCCGGAAACACCAGAATTTTACGTATACAAAATCCGCTGTATAATTTACAGCAGTCTTATCGTTCAATTTTCTAATACCACCTCAAGCAGGTTTAATAACGCATATTGTCTTTATGTGTACGGAAATATTAAATGTTTGCACACCCCTTATATTATACAGGGTGTAGCGTGCTCTCACGCACATAAAAGGTGAATTTAATCAACCCGGTACATTGTAACATGGGCCTTGATAGGTTGAATTGAAATTGGAGCCAATTCCTGTTACGTCACTACAAATTTGGTGGTGTACAAGTTGAACGCGTTTGATACATATTTTTATCCATGTAGGTTTTGTGAAAACCTTATCTATAAAATAAAAAAAAAAAAAAAAATTGTTTATTTCAGTTTCTAAATTTACATAAATTAAGCGAGGTTGGAACCTTCTTTTAGGAGTAGTAGTAAAAATTTTGAAAATTAATTTACTAATATACAGCCACTTTACTCGTATGTATAAACGCTATACTTTATTCCCGTATTTCCAAGGGAACGGGAACTACGTGGGTGAAACCGTGGTTTATAAATATGTGTGCCAAATGTCTTTCATAAGCTAATTTCTTTTAAATGCTAAGTTAATTTCCACAATGAGAATAAACAAAATGGATGGATGGATAAAAATAATCATAATTTTTGCAGCATGGTGGGAATTTTTCCCGTATCCCCTCTCTTTTTTTTTATTCTTTACATGCTCTCCGGGCACGGAGATGTAAAATTACCATCTTCCCAACTCCGGAATAAGATCCGACGTAATAGTTATTTAATTCGATACATTTTCTGTTTATTAAGTGATTCAACGTCGAAAATAATTCACGAACCCGCTGAGGAAAATTTAAAAATATCGAACCAACGGCCCTTCCCTTATGCCCCATTTAACTAGATTACACGCTCCAGTGCACGCAGTAAATACGGTATTAGATAGTTAGTAGCGACCGGGAATGGCTCTACCCAAGAGAAAAGACCCAAGCAAGAAGGGACCCCGTAAGACCCGGTGCAGGTATCAGCTTATTTATTGACCGGCTAATAAAATCCCTTCTACGTTTGTTGGATATCTCGTAACCTTTGTTTTCTATTATCTTTCGTTCCTTTATATTATCTATTATTGTTATTTTATAACTTCCTACTGCTTTATCGGTCCAATGGTTTTTTTATATAATAATATGTATACAGTTTAGCAGTGAGTGAGGGAATTAAGTGGGTGAGTTATCTGTATAGTCCGGCCATTGCATTGTTAGTTACTTAGCTGGAAGCCAACACGAGCGGAGAAGGGGAGCATTGACTAGTTGTAAAGGGAACCCTCAACCCTACTGTTATCGGTTGCAAGTCCGAGATCCGCTCGTCTTACCTACGATAGTTAATTCTAGTTTCCATCTTATAGTATCAGTGGTATACCTATAGAAGTAGTAAAGTGATCATTCCGGTAATGATTGATAACGTTACTTTGTGTATTTACCATCCTTGACGTAAAGTGTAGAACCTAATCAAGACATACCACGATAGTAGTGCGGAATATATGATACGACATGATATCGCGATATTTAGCCCGTGATATTTAGTATTCTCCGATATATATATATTTTTTTGTTTTCCTTTTTCATAATTATGGTGTAGAATAAATAACATTTTAATTTATTTTAAATTCTTAGCTTAGTTAAGCTGAGTAAAAAAAAGTAATTATTTAAAATTTTAAAAACTATTTTCTTATACCTACCTATGAAAAAAAATATAATCGCAATGGATTGTTTATGGTTGGGTTAAACTTTTTTGTCTGTAAAACGTTTTGTTAAAAGCTGATACAACTCTATACTATCGAATATCGTCAGACCCTTTTTATCATTTTAAAGATTTTGGTACCGTGTCTATAAGATAGTCTAAAAGATTGGGATCCCAAAGACTCAGGACATGCCAGGGCGGATGTTAGTCATGTAGGATCTGAATTTGTTTCCCGAAAACTCCCCCTATTAAAAGATAAAAATATCGCGGCCTATTAAACATTGAAATGTATTTCCTTATAAAAAGCAAAAGGTAATACTTTCTAGAGCTCGTAAGTACAGTCCTTGAGTGTTTCAAACCTTTATGAGCATACTTATGTCATCTAACAAACTCTCATTGATCGTTTGCTTAAAAATTACTTGGCGAAATCTCCTCTTTTATGTATTTCTTTACAAAAAATTCGATGGCCCTATTAAAAGTATGCTAAGGTGGAATTTCGGGTGAAGTTAGGGAAGCAAAATGGCACCATACTCCAGACATTTCATGTTTTTTCCCCGTCAAGTAGATACAACACTGTATGGGAAAAGAGTGATGTTGTATGTACTTAATATAAGAGCGTTTGGAAGTTGTAAATATTTCGTACGTTATAAAGCTTCGTGTACACGACCCAATTTTTTGCCAATTCAGAACAAGCGATCAAGATGATTTGAATCGTAAATTATTTTACGGCTCAGACTGTGGGTTTGTTATTTCTTTTTATATAATACATCTCAGATCTAGCACTCAATGATTTATAAATTTCCCATCAAGTGAAACAGTGTATAGGAAAAGAGTGATGTTGTATGTACTTAATTTAAGAGCGTTTGGAAGTTGTAAATATTTCGTACGTTATAAAGCTTCGTGTACACGACCCAATTTTTTGCCAATTCAGAACAAGCGATCAAGATGATTTGAATCGTAAATTATTTTACGGCTCAGACTGTGGGTTTGTTATTTCTTTTTATATAATACATCTCAGATCTAGCCCTCAATGATCTATAAATTTCCCATCAAGTACAACAGTGTATGGAAAAAGAGTGATGTTGTATGTACTTAATTTAAGAGCGTTTGGAAGTTGTAAATATTTCGTACGTTATAAAGCTTCGTGTACACGACCCAATTTCTTACCAATTCAGAACATGCGATCAAGATGATTTGAATCGTAAATTATTTACGGCTCAGACTGTGGGTTTGCTATTTCTTTTTATATAATACATTTCAGATCTAGCACTCAATGATCTATAAATCTACGCTGTGCTATGAATACATAATGTTACGATGTCGAATCAGAATTGTTCGTAGTATTTATTAAAGGAAAGAAAAAAGTATATTCACAAAATATACTTTATTAGAAAACAACAAAGTAAATGCGTCTCGACTTTGATGGTAACAGATTGAAAATTTCATCCATCTCCAAATTATGATCACCATTCTCACTAGATGACAACAATAACAATTAATGTTGAAAAATATGCAAGTTATGGTCACAAATTTACAATGAATTTCTTCAAAAAATCAAGTGTGTATTATTCACGCCAATTGTTTTTTTAAATTCTCGCTTTTTAATTTTATTTTTCTTTCACATGAGAAAAAGGTAAAGGTATTACACAGTACAGGATGTCCCATGTCTTCAAATCTCGATCTATTCGCAACTCAATAAAAATTAAAAAAAAAAAATTAAAATGGAACGCTGCATTTCATTCCAATTTAAAGTTTTTTATTTATTTTTCAAAACAATCAGAGCCTTACCTATAATGATTCTGTTTTCAAATAAAACCTCCTACGTTTTATAGTAGGCTAGTATTTGGCTAGTACTCGTAACAGACAGGCATTAAAAAAAAAAACAAAATTACTTTAGCCCCTAGAGGCTGAAATGCCCCGCTGTGGAGTGGTAATATGACAGCGTTTTTGAGCAAGTAGTGAAAAAACATTGATTTACGTATAAAACTAAAAAGGATTCAATTGCTGGAATAAGAAAATAGGAGTACAAATAGATTTTTTGAAACGAACGGGTTTGAACGGGTTAAAGAAATTGTATAGTTTTTACTTATATCTAAGTTAACCTAGATAAAGTTAAGTACATATCAAATCTGAGCTTTGTAGAAATTTATTCTCCGTCCGTCCGGTCCTAAGCCTGATAAGCCTGAATAGAGGCTTAATAATAATAATAATCTTTGAACCAAAGCTCGGCCCTGACTGGCATAGTTCGATGGAATGGTAATCCGACGTGACTATAAATAAATCAGGTCACAAGGCACAAGACACATTTCTTACTACTAAAGATTACTAATTACTTAGTTACTACTTATGTGTAAAGGTAAATTTTGCTCTCATTTATTTATGTCCTTTTTTAATTTTTAACAATTAATAAAATACAAAACACCATTAAAATTTATCCCATTCGGTAAGAATACAATAGATTTTGTAACGAGAATGAAAATTTTTAAAGCAAAATCCCGTTATCTAAAAGGGTCTTAAAATAAATTTTTGATATGCCACCGTTTCAGAGTTTACGCCAAGGTGGTTTGTGTACGCCACATGCTCACAAATCTTTATGGTTATTGTTGTGCGAAAAAAAGAGTGATTCTTACATAAATATCGGGTAAAACGTAAACAGGTGAAACCATAAGAGAGCTTTCAGTGTTTATGTATAAAATAAGTGTTAATTTTATGTTTACAATCTGTGTATTTTTCGTTTACGTGACGCTGGAACAAAAGACTCCGTGTGTGATGTATGTGAAACAAATTTTATATATGGTTGGATATTTTTATGTGTTGGTGTATATTTGATTACAATGTTTGCAAAAAAAAAGCAGAAATGATTACGAGTATGTAAGAAGTAAGGTGGAAAACAATTATAACGGACCGTAGCTATGGCAAAGAAGGGTCAGAGTTACTCAGCAGGCGATGGAATGAACTATGCTCGGAGTTTCTCTGCGTGATCAAATCGAAAATGAGATCTGTTTGATAACCAAAGTAACCAACGTAGCCTATCAAGTCTCGAAGCTGAAAGAGAATGGATAGAACACATAGTTCGAAGAGTCAATGGAGCTAAGATCCCATGGACGACGTCAAGCAAATCGCAAGGAAACGCAGGCTTAGGACCGTGGTGCTTGAAAAAACCCTACATAAAATTAAAAATTTTGAAAAACCCCTAAAGATCATGAAATTATTAATTACACTCTCGGTGAAGTCATCAATATTCTCTTTCAGTGCGCTTTCATTTGAGATCCCACTCGAGTATATTTGTAGATGTTTACAAATATCCCCACAACTTTTAAATGGCTCTACCGATTTCCTCATGTCTAAAGAACACTCGCACATAAGTCACCTTTCATACAAAACAAACTAAATGGAAATCGCTTCATCTGTTCGGGACCTATGGTGCCACAGAGAGACAGACACGTTAAACTTTTAACACCCCTCTTTTTGCATCTGAAAACTAAAAGGGTGTCCTACTGTGGAGAGCAAATCATGAATTATTTTAACTTACGTCCGATCTCAATAAAACAAAACCTTTATTCTTTACTTGTAAAATAGCTTCTATCCTCATGGTAAAAGGTTAATCGCTGAAAATTAAACCAGTCGCTGAAACAGTTCATAATATAAAAAATTATAGCAAATTAGATTTAATGACTTTGAAATAAGATTCATAATATGGCTACTGTGAAAAGGTCTGAGATTACTTCGTTCAGGCTCACAAAATATTAAGATTGTTTCAACACTGTTCCCGACCCAAATTCAAAGGCTTATAAAGCGTGACCTATTTATTGTAATACGAACGACTGTTATTTCGTCTAATTATCTGCGGAGTTGTTAAATACTCGAACTTTTGGATTTTCTTTTTCTTTAGTCATCTACTTTCTTACGTAATGTAAGCAACTAAAGAGTATTGTTTTTATTTTTATTATTATTAGCTGGCTTACAATTACTTAGTTACTTTTCAAAATAATTATCAATGATTCTTATTATAGACAAAACAAAAACAAAAACTTATAATAATAGTCAAAACTTTTTCGAGTTTGAACAATAAGAAATAATTTTATTATATATATAAAAGACTACTCGTATCATATGTAAAATCAGATTTTTCAAATTTCAGTCAAATCGGTTTAGTATTTGCGATATGAAGGAGTAACAAACATACATACACACACAAACTTTCGGCCTTATCCTTATCCTTATATACCAGCACAATAAAAGACTACAAGTCTATGTTAATAAGGAAATAATAACGTTAGCTTTATTAAGAAATCTGTGCCTTTAGCGTAGTTATTAATATTTCTTTGAAGGTTGTTTATTTAACTTAATGAAAATATTATCATAATGTTATGCTAGCATATGCTAGCATCGTATTTTACTTATACCTAAGTTGTCCAATCAAGAATCCGTAGCAAAACGACGCGAGTCTTTTTCTTAAAACAGTAGTAACTAGAATACTGTTTATCTAAGTCCTTCGCAAATAATTTTGTCGAACAACTTTCGCTCTTCGGTAAAATTTCGCCGTCGAGCTTGGGAACAAATATATAGAGCGGACTCAATTCATTATGCGTCTTTGAACGAGGAAAAGTAATTCTAAGTTACTCCACTCTTGTTCGGAGGTGGAATTTCGTCTCATTTTCCTCAGTAGAATTTTATTCAGGACATATGAGAATGAAAACAAACCAAAGTATGTAGGTACTTGTAGTTGTAATTGAGGTTACGTGGCTATTTGTATATGAATAATGGAAACTTTAATTACTTACCTAAAAGCGTTCAAATACAACAAATGCATTGCCAAGTATATGTTAGTCTATGTTATTTGTTTGAGCAGTTTGCATTTTCAATTTTGGGCGTTGGAAATAGACTATGAATTAAATTAAGAACGTTAATAAAACTCTCGTGCGAATGAGGGCTTAGTTATAGAAAGTATAAGAAGTCATCAGCAACAAAACATTTATAAATATTACACGTAAAATTTAACTGATTTATTATAATATATATTTATTACATGATACAAAAACACAAACAAACCTTTTCTAAAATAGTCTTTGAATCGACTGAACTGATTTCAATAGTCTACATTATATCATGTAAAACCCATGGTTTTATTGAAAACTGAATTTAATTCTGTCGAAGACGAAGTATGCTAGTATATTGGGAAGCGAAAAAATCGTACTACTAATCCAGAATATTTTACTATCGTAATTTGAATATTTGTGTTATATTGAATTACAAATATATGATGTCGTCATCAACCCATATTCGGCTCACTGCTGAGCTCGAGTCTCCTCTCAGAATGAGAGGGGTTAGGCCAATAGTCCACCACGCTGGCCCAATGCGGATTGGCTGACTTCACACACGCAGAGAATTAAGAAATTCTCTGGTGTGCAGGTTTCCTCACGATGTTTTCCTTCACCGATTGAGACACGTGATATTTAATTTCTTAAAATGCACACAACTGAAAAGTTGGAGGTGCATACCCCGGACTGGATTCGAACCCACACCCTCCGGAATCGGAGGCAGTGGTCATATCCACTGGGCTATCACGGCTCAATATATGATGTATGTAAAAAGAAACATTCATTTATTCGTCGGTACTATTTACAGAAACAAGCTCTATTTAATTACTTAGCTTGAATTTAAAATATTTAAAACGTCTGTAAAATACAATTTTGTTTCATATTTAATCTTGTTTCAACATACAACGTAACTGTGTACAGCGAAAAAGTATTAAATAAAATTTTAATTAAAGTTTGGAGTTTTATGCTGAAAAGTTCGGGAGGAAAATTGTACTTTGTTGCATCTTCGTTCGCATAAAAACTAAGCTTTACAAAACGCTTGCAAACGATAAAAATTTAAACTTTTTTTTTACTATCGGCCTGCTGCAATTTAGCTTAGGTTGTAATTTGTAATTATAATCATCATTATCAACCCATATTCGGCTCACTTCTGAGCTCGAGTCTCCTCTCAGAACGCGAGGGGTTAAGCCAATAGTCCACCACGCTGGCCCAATGCCGATTAGCAGACCTCACACACGCAGAGAATTAAGAAAATTCTCTGGTATGCAAGTTTCCTCACCGTTTAAGACACGTGATATTTAATTACCTAAAATGCACACAACTGAAAAGTTGGAGGTGCATGCCCAGGACTGGAATCAGAGGCAGTGGCCATATCCACTGGGCTATCACGGCTCTTTAATTATAATATACCTATTAAATAATGTCATCATCATCATCATCATCATCATCAATTTTCAAACAAAGGTAGCCATTTCCGACTTTCACTTAACATCCATCGGCTCTTCGAACTATGTGCTCCGCCCATTGCTATTTCAGCTTAGCAACTCGTTGAGCTATATCGGTAACTTCTGTGGATTCTTCTTTTGTGGATTTCCTCATTTCTGATTTCATCACGCAGAGATACTCCGAGCATAAGTATAGAAATAATGTACATGTATAATATTTCAAATTCAAACCGGAGCTGCAGAAAAATCTGAAACCGGTAAGTGGCTCAAGTATGCCTCTCTGTGCCATAAAATTTCATCGAATCAATTTACCGCAGCAGTTGCCTCGACTAGTGACAGAAGGGCTGGCTCATTTTTGCGCAAAGAATCAGCCTGGTTGTCCAGCGCGGAAATGCAGCCAGTATTCTTGCCACCATTCCACGTTGGCATGATTTGTATAGTTATTAGGATAAGAAATCATAGTTTTCTTGATGAGATTTTATATCAACCTTTGAGTTTAGTCATAAACACACAAATCCAAAATCCATCACGAACACAAACTTACGCAGCGTTCAAAATCAGAACTATTTTGTGTGTCGGCAAATTGTTTGGGCACTTAGTGTATCCCGAAGAGTTTCAAACTCAAAGTTCTATATGAAAGTTTGGGAACCACATAACCTCGGAAAATTTGGGAACTCGCAAACATATTAATATTTTATGTGTACATATGCGATACATGAAAATATTTGTTTCATATTATGTTGAAGTTTTTCCCACTTGAGGTTTGCTCTCGACGCAACTTTTATTTATTACTGGTCGTTGCTATTGGATACTTGTAATTTAGGGAACAAGTTATTATATAGAGAAAAATAAGTTAATTACGGTAACGAAAAGTATACTGGACAACATGACACCGGTTATTACGTAAATACACGAAGGAAGGAAAAGTAATTAGTTTGACGTGTAAACTATTTAGTTGTTGTCAACTACTTTCAAGAGCCGTGATAGCCTAGTGGATATGACCTCTGCCTCCGATTCCGGAGGGTGTGGGTTCGAATCCGGTCCGGGGCATGCACCTCCAACTTTTTAGTTGTGTGCATTTTAAAAAATTAAATATCACGTGTCTCAATCTGTGAAGGAAAACAACGTGAGGAAACCTGCATACCAGAGAATTATCTTAATTCTCTGCGTGTGTGAAGTCTGCCAATCCGCATTGGGCCAGCGTGGTGGGCTATTGGCCTAACCCCTCTCATTCTGAGAGGAGACTCGAGCTCAGCAGTGAGCCGAATATGGGTTGATGACGACAACTGCTTTCTGAATCTGGTCTAGGTTCAGTTCAGGTGGTAGAAGCCGACCAAGAGTAGTAGAGTGAAGCGAAGAGCGCGTCGAGATGTGAAAGTGCATGCTTTCGCGATCCTTTTACATCCCAATAGGACGCAAGTTGGCCCCACTGGGTTTTAGTGGGTATTCTGGTTTCAGCGAGTCCCATATACTCGGCCGTAAACTGCACAGCTCTGACTATGGAGTCTCCGGGTGGGGTGCGTAAACGCATTTTCAAGCGACAAAAAAAAAATAAAAGGGGTAAACCGCTTTGTAATGTAACGTATTATAGTGCCTGTCTGGCTTCCCTTTCTTTTACGCATACATCAGCAAGATTAAGTTATCACTTGTGTTGAGCATCCCGAGACGTACTATTTTTTATTATTTTCAATTAATAACATTCTTCTTCAACAAAAAAAATGGTAAGTGCTGAGAAGGCACTGTCTGTAATGCTCGTATGACGTTACTAAGGTCAAAGTTAGCGAAAATGTGTCAGAATATAAGTACTAGTAAAGTAGAGCCAGACTTACCTCATTTTAGACAATGAATATTTGCAAAGAAAATTATATTTAGATTATATATTATTTCATTATATTATATATTATTTCATCCCCTCTCATTCTGAAAGGAGACTCGAGCTCAGCAGTGAGCCAAATATGGGTTGATGACGTAGGTTTGTATACATTATTTTAGACAAAAATATACTCTCCTTTTAATAGAATTTGTTTTATGTTTAAGCATATTGAAAATATTCCATAACTTTTCACTTTTGTTCTAAATTTATATGGAAGCGAGTTTATGTGGAGCAAGGTTCAACAAAGTGCAATTTCGCCTCCAAACTTTCTATAGAACAGTTAACTTTAATTAAAATCATATTAGATTTTATTTTCCCGAGGAACAGATTTAATCTACACTTTCAAGTTAGCGGTACTGTGTTTTGGATATTATTTTAGAATAAGTTTAGACCATTACTATATGTTTTCAATGGTTATTTCCGCATAATACGAGTTGCCGTAGGAATATCGATGAATATGTATGAAATGTAAATTTCGGAAAGTATAACGGAGAAACTACTCTAGAATATAGCCAACTATAAATTTGAATTCTCTACTCTCAATTTTTGATAAGCTGACCTTTATTATGAAGGAAAAGGAAATTTGACAGAATTAAGACTGGAAGCACAGCAGAAGAAGCTGTAACCGGCAAATGGCATAAGTATGCCTCTGGTGGAGGGTTACACATTAGTTCCTTGTGCCGTTAAGTCCCTTGGGCCATAGAGTCGCAGTGCCAAAAAAATCTTCATATTATTTCACCGCGGCTATTTGCCTCTTGCCTCAACTGGTGACGAAGAAGAAGAAGGGCTGGCTTATTTTTTGCGTAAAGTATCAGTCTTACTAGTATCAAAGTAACTGTCCAACGCGGAAATGCAGCCAGTATTCTTGCCACCATTCCATGGTGGGTATGATTTGTATAGTTAATACTAGTTTAGGTTAGCTCATTTTCCCAATTGTATTATTTTTCAATATAAAAAAGACATAAAAGAAAAAGAAAAGAGGCATGAAAATTTGGTTAACTTATAAACCTGGAGTTAGCTCTAGTTTTACCAATATCTTAGAAAATGTTACTTAGCAACTAAAAAGCAATGTCACCATGTTTGTATGTCCCCGGATGAGCAGGGTCACAAAGACCCTTACTGCTTACACTACTCTTAAAGAACTCGTCCAACAACTTTCGTTCTTTGCAAAATTTCGCCTTCAAGTTCGGAAACAAATATATAGAGCGGACTCGATTCATTATGCGTCTCGCAACGAGGAAAAGTAATTCGAAGTTGCTCAAATGTTCAGGGGTAGGTATTCGGTTTATTTTGCTTGGAAGGATTCGGTACATTCGAGAAATGAAGCCTTGTCGATGTAACTATCGCTGGTAAAGTTTTGCTGGTCGATATTGACTAAAATTATAGTGCTAGAGAAGTGTGGGTCATCTGCCTACTGCTTCGAATACAAGCCTCGAAGCTTTGCCTCCTTGCCTGGGTAAGACGCGGAACAACTTATTTCTCCGGTGTTTTTCTTCAAGCCCCTTTCAAGGGGCTGTAGCATCTAGGCTAATGGGTCGGTTTTTTGTCATGTCACTACCTTAAGGCGGATTTATATTTGGCTGACGTGATGCCACGTGTCGTGTCATGACGTGATTGCAAGTGTTTACATTAGTATTCTGACGCATCAGGACAATGCTTTGAATCAATGCTGTCGCAGGTCTTGAAGAGGTCAAACGTTTGTCGTGATGACGTCGTTTCAAACCCCCGTAACCCGCCGCTCTGACGCGAACCGAGATCGGGTCTGATACGACACATCAGAGGCCATCACGACATGTCACAACACATAAGTGTAAACGTTGCCATACGAAATGTATGATGCCGATTCTGTTTTGATACGTCACGACACGACACGACACGTCAGACAAATATAATTCCGCCTTTACGCTGGGGTAGTGTGATGTATGCGGGGTTGAGTGAATGTTTCAATAGGTCTCTGGTTTAAAACAACAAAGACTCGTAGGCAGTATTGTCATTTGGTTTTAGGATTTACGTTTTCTATAAAAAACAGTAAATAATTAAAGAAACAGATGATACACAAATTTTAATATCTTAAAAGATACTTTAGTTGAGAATTATTAATATAATTGTAGTCTTTGTAAAACCTTGCTATATTTTTTTGCTAATAAATTAAAAAAAGCAAGAATAAACAGATTGGTTTACACTAATTGTACAGTGTTTACTCATTTATAACATATCCTCATACTTAGGTAAGTACATCAAAATTATTCAATAAATAATTATTATACTACGTTAAAAATTCAATTCAATATAGTACTTCACGTAAAACAAATAAGGCTCAGTCTATAAGCTTCCGAAATAGGGTCGGGAGTACACTGTTGAAACAATTTTAATACTTTGTTAGAGCGTACGGAGTAATCGGAGATGTTTTTACCCAAGTAGTACTATAAACCCTCTGTTACATAAAAATAAGATTCATTTTGCAATGTAGTGTATCCCACTTCTGATACTGATTTCGTTTTTGGCTATTAACCTTTTAACGCGACTACGAAATTCATTTGGGCAAAACTGATACGGTTATATTATTTAATTAAAAGCGTAGAGAAAACAAGTTTGTTTTTCGGTATTTGTTACAAGAGTTTATTATTGTAATCGTGAAGTTTGTATGAAACAGGATAAGATACCTACTGATGACTTTATGCCTAATAAAATTTTAAACATTTCAATAAATAAAGCTCATAGCACACTGAATATACTCATCAACATATATAAATCGAATTAAACTCATAAGACGGGTTTATTAGGTTTTTGTATAATGGGATCTGCTTTTAAAAATTTATGTGTTTATGTAGGTTTGTTTTCTTCTATGCATCCATAGTAATGTTATGAATGCGATGGTAAGTCTGTCTTTTTGTCTGTCTATTACCTTTATACGGCTAAGCCACTGAATCGGTTTGTGTTAAATAATCTTAGGTATAGTGATAAACTGGACCTTGAACCGAACATAGGAATCATGGATCTTACTGCGGTACAAAGTAAGCCTATATGCTGCTCAATAGCCTCCTTTAACTTTCAATGAAGTTTGTGCTGTACTCTGGTACGGCTGAACCGATTTTTATATGACTTTCAATCATCCTCATTTAATTCACATTTTATTTCTTTGCCTGGGCAAAGTCTATAAAACAGAGAATTTTTAAAAAAGTCTGTTTATGTTTTACTATCGTGTAAACCAAGCAGTTAAGAAAACACAGTTATTTTGAAATCACAGACAAACATATCAATTTAATTTATATGTAGATGTATTGATAAAAAATAAACGTCCTTAACTGCTTAAATACTACCCTAATAGTTACAAAAGTATTTTAAAATAGTCGTTCTATACGAATCATTTCCATGGGGACCAGTTATGGTCATACTAGCCTAATACCTCTAATTGGTTTCTACAATGACTTAATCGGATCGTTGAATAGCTAGTCAATACGGATTATACGGTAGAGTAACTAATTGCCGCCGACGTCATCGCGATATAATTATACAGTTCGTATTTATACATGTACATTAATACAAGGAATCGTTGATGTTTCAATGGACGTTTCCGTTTCAATAAATATGTCAATGTATCTTTCCGAAAACAGGTTCACATCAAAAGTGGATTTAAAGAGAAAAACATGATTATTTAATGAGAACCTATTAACATGTCAAAAAATCTGAAGTCCACTAAGAAAGAATGTTACCAATAAACCCACGAGTGGCAGAGAATAACCTTGAGTGAAGACCCGGACTTGTGACCGTTGTATGTAGGGTTAAAGACGTCTTTTAAAACTAGTTACCACTGCTCTTTTTCACTCAACTGGTGTTACACCCTTGTGCCTCGGAAAATATGTCGGACTCGGACATTATCAATGTTATCTCTAAATCGGGCTAAGTTCATATTCTCTGGGCCTTACTACCTTTACCTCTTATTCACATACTAATTTACCTCTTGATTACCATAGATGTATGCAAGATGTTGCTTCTACTTGCTACTAACATAATAAATCCTATATCTTCATCTTCACTGATTATTATTGATTGATAACGTACGTTTAGACAAACCTTGTCTAAACGTATATTATCTCTATAATAAATAGAGATAGTATAAGTTTAAACAATATTGCCACGTTTATTTTGCAACAATGCACCACCGCAGTTATTTTAATTGTCTAATTACAGACACACCTATGAGCCTTTGGTTGATTATTACAGAATTTCAGCAATAACAAATTGATGTTTTCCGAGCTAATAGCCAATTTGTTGACAAAGCAGTTACGATGCTGGTTTAACTAAATCGGTTGGTTTGTGTTTCTACGAATTTTGTGTGTACAAACGTACACACGTATTTTGTGTGTACAACGTACTTACGTATTTAGGACTGATAGCTTTATGTTTAAGTTTGTGATTTACCTCTTTTTTAACTTTTTATATGATAAAATAATAACGGAAAAATACAATAATATAAGTATTGAATATAAAAAAATAACACAAAATCTCACACAATAAACGAATTTTGATTTTGATTATCTTGTAATAGTATTAATAGTAGTATTATATTAATTTATAATATTGACTTGAGGAATAGGATTACGACGTGAACAGGGCGGCGGATTGTGGTATAAGGAAGATGCCTTATTAGTGCGCTGCTTTGTGTCTTCGCTACGGATCAACGCATTGTATGCTTCCATGCGACGCACGCACCAAGTCAGCCTTAATAATGCATCGAAACAAGTGAAACACTGTCCGTCGTTGCAACGGAGGTCCGACAAAATATCGCTGCGATGTCGCTTTAAAGTTGCATTTTATCTATGGTAATATTATAAAGAGATGAAGTTTGTGGTATGTAGGGGGTAATATACATAACATAACTGATTTTAAAACTTCTTTTATCATTAGAAAGCCACGTTATTTGTAAGAGTCATAGGCTATATTTATCCCCATAATGTCACTGAAACGGTAACTATGCAAGTGAAACCACGATGCATCGGCTAGTTTAAAATATATGGAAAACTATGCCGCGTCGACGCAACGCAACACACTAATGGGGTTCGCCCTTAAGAATACACCACATCGCCGTCCCTTCCATGCTCCCGTGACGTACACTTTCGTATGTTTTTGTATGAAACGATATTTGCCCAACTTGTCGATCAATCCAATCCGAGTTAAAACAAACTAGCCCTCTAGCCAAGTGGCACGTCGATTCTCTTTCTACGATCGCTAACGTTTCAAGATGTATGGGAATGACATTTGCTATCGACAGGTCACGATCAAGATTTGTCATTCCCATGCATTGTCCTAGTTTTCGAAGCTAAGGGGTATGTACGTATTGGGTACGTATGCAACTTTAATCTCTTGGCTGCTAATTAAAACTGATCACATAGAGATATTCCGAGAATAGCTCAGTATATCTACGCTTTACTCTAAGCTTAATTATCAGGTCCGTAGTTAGCGACCATGTTACGGTGCCGAGTACCTCATCATTCAATTAATTCTAGTACCCACTCGATCGACTGACCTTTTATCTGGGAAAGCGACGATCTACTACGACTTTTAGAGCTGTCGGGTCAGTTATATGATGTTATCTTAGTACTCGCTGAGCTAAGGAGATCCACAAAATAACCAAAGTCACCGACAGCTCAACGAGTTGCGAAGCTGAAGTGGTAATGGACGTTGGGGTCCCAAAGTGCTGGAATGGCGACCTCGCACTAGAAAGCGCAATGTTGGTCGACCGCTCACCAGGTGGACTGACGTCATCAAGCGAGTCGCAGGGATTCGCTGGATGCGATGCAGAATATAATTAAAAGCAACCATCTAATTGTTCACCCAGAGGAGGGGAAAGCCTTAACCCAAATAAGCGCCAGCTCTAGGGTCACCTGACGCATGGATCAATTTGTCACACAATGAAATTTTTTTTAGTATCTGTTGACCATTGGTCTAGAGCCTCAAAAGCAAGGGTTCGATATGACCGAGTATTTACGACGCTTACAAAATTGAGCATATTTGGCACCTGCGTCAGGCGTTTGGGACGTGCGTGAGAGATGAGGCGCTGCCAACGTATCTACGCAGGTTGCGTCCTATACTAAAGCACACCCCATAGACCATGCCACTATTGTCATCCCATCGCGCCTCTTGCCGTCATCCCTGAACAAAAAGTATGTTTGTTTGTTGTTAGGATTGTTGTAATAACTTGTATCGACAGTTGGCTACTATGAATTCCGAGTGACCTTCAAACCACCTTGATTTCAAAACTTGCTTTAGCCAAGGTCACCTTGAGCTGAGCATCTGTTGTCAAAGTAAAAGCGGCCTTCAAGTCCTCCGGGCTGCGACATATTATAACGTTACATCTTTGACCTATAAAGACGAAAGTTACTCAATTTATAGTCAGGCTTCCATGGCTCGGCAATCATTTGGGACTACTGAATACTTGTACTAGGAATAATATTTTCATGAATTACGAAGGCAATAAAATATAACTATCTTAATATCATTATAATGAGCACAATAATAGTTTATTAAATGCGTAAATACTTTTTTTGTTTTGTTGTCGACGCATTTTTAAATAATTAGCGGTGGTAAAAGTATACGTATGCAAAAAATTTCTAATAGAAAAATGTTACTACTCCATAGAAGAGTACTTTACTGATGCTTCAAAAAATAGTAGTAATTATATTTCTTTTAAACTTAGTGTCATTAAATTTTAATTTAATTAATTAAACAATAAACATTTGTATACCTAATACATAAGAACATCTTTGTATAACTAAATGTAATGTTTCTTGCAAATAAATGATTCTTATTATTATTCTTATTCTTAAAAGTTTCTGGTAAAGAAAGAACTTTTTACGTGGCCAGGTAATTCATTTAACGTAGGTAATTTATTTTATAATAGGTATTCAATAAAATTATTTTAATTAAGGTAGGCTTTTTTTTTATTCTTTACAAGTTAGCCCTTGACTACAATCTCACCTTATGGTAAGTGATGATGCAATCTAAGATGGAAGCGGGCTAACTTGTCAGGAGGAGGATGAAAATGCACACTCCTTTCGGTTTCTACACGGCATCGTACCGGAACGCTAAATCTCTTGGCGGTACATCTTTGCTGGAAGGGTGGTAACTAGCCAAGGCAGAAGCCTCCCACCAGCCAGGCTTCTTAAAAGCACTTTTACTATATTAATATGTCAGTAGGTAGGTACTTATTCTGAATGAAAAGAAGAAGAGGAAAAAACTAAAAAATAATAAAAATGGAATAACTTATAATTTACAGTAAATGTTCGGAATTATTAGCGCGTAATTTTTTGCGAAGATTTTTTTGTAAATGTTGTAAAAGATTGTTAAATACCTAAAATAAACGCCCACATGTTGTGTGACCGGCCTTAGAAAATTAGAGAGGAACTTCTTAATGTTATTTGTGCCAAGCTTTCGTAAATTACGACCCTTTGTTGTAACATTAAGACGATTTTGCTTACGATGGGAAAATCATAAGTTCCTACTTTATCATTATGCCCGTACTTTGGCAACTAAAAAGGATTTAATGTATTTTTTGTTTATTAGCACTATGTTTATAGGTGCTTTATACTATTTATGGAACATAATGTTGCTGGTATGGTTCCCAGTAAGTTTTATCATTTATTATATTCTAAGTTTTTTTTTTGTCTTTTTATCTACCTGTGTGATATCGTCATCTTAATTACTTTTTGGGTTGTTGGGAGGCTTCGGCTGTGGCTAGTTACCACCCTACAGACGAAGATGTACTGCCAAGCGATTTAACTTTCCGATGCGATGTCGTGGAGAAACCGAAAAGGGTGTGGATTTTCATACTCCTGCTAACAAGTTAGCTCGCTTTCATCTTAGTTTGCATCATCGCTTACCATCAGGTGAGATTTTAAGGGCTAATTTGTAAAGAATAAAAAAAAAATCAGCGGATAGATGTTGGATGTCTCCCAAATGTAGCGGTCATATCCTACCATTAACAAGCGGTCCTTTGTAGACCAGGGCTGTGAAGCCTTCAAAAATTGTAAAAAGTGAAAGAAAATTACAGTAGGATGAAATCCATTAAAAAAGGAGGGGAATATGATTAAAATTAAAGGAAAAATTAATTACGGTCGATATAAGTTCGGAAAGTGTGAGGGGGTGAGTTTTTAAGGGTAAAAATGGTTTTTCGTGATTTTCGGCAAAACTACAAGCCTTATGAATTGGTCTACAACTTTTGTACAATTTTTTTTTTTTTACCGGCAAGAAAAGGCTGTATAGTTTTGTATGTAGGAATGTGTTCCCAGCAAAATAATGATATGAATTGAATTGTATCTACATAATAGTTATTATCTATTCTTCTTATTGCGTATGAGCATCCTATTAATATTATAAACGCAAAAGTTTGTATGGATGTTTGGATGTTTCTTACTCTTAACGCAGCTTCTGCTGAAACGATTTGGCTTAAATTTGGAATGGAAATAGATTTTGCTCAAAATTAACATATAGGCTACTTTTAATCCTGAAAAAATGCTTGGATTGACGAGATTTACGAAAACCTTATGATTTGGTATTAGTGTTTGTTACTCTTTCACGCCTCGGCTTTTGAACCGAATCGCCTGAAATTTGAAGTAAAGATTTACATTATAGTCTGCATTAACATATATGCTACTTTTTATCACGAAAAAATCCATGGATCCCGAGGGATTTGTGAAAAAGTACCACGCGGACGAAGTCGCGGGCGTTCGTTAGTAATTTATATCTTTGTAACATAATGTATCTAAACTACTAAATATACTTTAGTTGAAACCGGTACGGACAAAGCACATTATTGGATAAGTTAGACTGAACGGTAATCTTAGACAAGTTAAACAAAGTTGAAAGTTAAGGTTTCGCGGATTAGCGGTTAAGTGTTGCTAATCTCTCTTCTCTTAGAAGACTTAGAATCTTGACATTGCTATCTTTTAGAGCTACCTTAACGTTATATTATTTACAAACCGTGCCCTTTATACCGTATTTTACAAGATCAGGTGACATGCATAAAAATATCACAGAAGTCTGTAAGTTGTTTTTTTGACAAACCTTTAATTAAGTAAAAGATTTTCACAAAAGCTGTAGTCAATGCCATAAGCCATAAAAAGTTAATCTACATTGGAGATGCCTGATTGAGTCACTCTATTCTTTCAGTCAGACATGATCATACCTAAACTTACTGGCAAAAATAATAATTTGTTAAGCATATCAAAGCTAAGAGTTCCAGATCACTATTTTTTTTTCCTAATCTCCGATAAGAAATGGTATAAAATTGGTGAATAAAATTCTTCTTCCTTAATCCGCTGGATGGAAGAAGAATTTTATTAGATAACTTATAAAATTGAAAATTTGTAAAATTGTCATAAAGTTTATTAATTACATTCTCGATCAAGTCATTAATATACTATTTCAGTGCGCTTTCATTTGAGACCCCACTCGAGTTTTTTTTGCAGACATTCGGTTATCCCCCATTTTTACCCCCAACAACTTAACTGATTTTCATCAAACATGTCTAAAAACGCTCGCACATAAGTACACTCACACACTTTAATAAAAAAAAAAACCAAATCGAAATCGCTTTATCCGTTCCGGAGGTATGGTGCCACAGACAGACTGACAGACAAACCTGTCAAACTTATAACACTCTTTTGCGTCGGGGGTTAAAATATGTCAAAGATAAGTTTGTCATGTAGAGAAGATAGATTAAACTGTAATTGGTACCTACATAGTAATTATTTTGTAGTTTGTTGACCTAGTTACATGGGCTGTGGTTACGACAGGATTGCGGTTAGGTGGGCGGTGAGATGTCAAGGACAGAATCTATCTACCCGCCTTCTGGTTCTTATTGAATGAAAATACATGAGCCTACGATCTCGTTTGCGTTAAATCTATACTAATATTATAAATGCGAAAGTACGTCTGTCTGTTTATCTGTTACCTTTTCAAAGCTAAACCAATCAATTTTGGTGTAATGATAAATGAAACCTAGGAGCAAAACATAAGGTACTTTTTGATCCTAAAATATAAATAGAAGGGTGTGAAATAGGCGTTGCGTTGTATGAAAAGTCCTTCATTTTTTTATATTGCTTTTATGTGTAAAATAAAAAAAAAAGCAAAGTACTTAAAACGATTTTATTATAATTACTTTGAGAAAATCACTTACGAATAATAACGTTTCTAAGGGAAAAGGGCCACTTGGCCCAATTTACAAATTATAATCGTCTTTAAAAGTAATCCATCCAGAGTATCATATATATATATATATATATATATATATATATATATATATATATGTATATATACCTATACCTTGGACTAGATGTGAACGAGAAATCGACAAATTAGTCCTTAACGTGCACTAAATGAGTTTTTAATGGCAAATGTACGTACCATTTAACTCATACATCAATAATATATTTCCTCTAATATTTTGTGCAAGTGTAATAAATCACCTACTAATATCACGACCATAAATATCATCGTCTGTCGCTTCGGTTAATCTATGATCACGTCGACGAAAGACGTTATCCTCAATATAATATTTTAATGTTGAGGATAACGTAATATAATATACTAGCTGACGCTCCAGGGTTCCATCTGCATAGGTACTGTTCTTGTAGAAATATTGTCCATGTTACTCACTGATAATGAAGCTTTTCATTAGAGAAATAATTTTTAAAATCGGTAACTGATGATGCAGTCTAAGATGGAAGTGGGCTAACTTGTTAGGAGGAGGATGAAAATCCACACCCCTTTCGGTTCCTACACGACATCGTACCGGAACGCTAAATCTCTTGGCGGTAACTACCCACGGCCGAAGTCGGCTCACCAGCCAGACCTGGACCAATTAAGAAAATCTCAATCTGCCCATCCGGGGATCGAACCCAGGACCTCCGTCTTGTAAATCCACCGCGCATACCACTGCGCCACGGAGGTCGTCAAAACACTCACTGATAATGAAGCTTTTCATTAAAGAAATAATTTTTAAAATCGATTTAGAGTTTAGCATTAAAGCTTAACAAACATACTAATTCAATTTCGCATTCATATACGTGCAGAACTGCGTAGTACCAATTCTCGTGAGAATGCGGGATAGGTAAAAGAGTTTTTAAAATCGGTTCAGTAGATCCAGAGATTATACCCTACCATACCACTAGTAGCGTGCACAATATAGATGTAAAAATACTTTGCCTACCCTGAGAACTCGTTACGAACCTGTTTTACTATAGGAATTTTCTATTTTGGACCTATAGTGCATACCCTAGTAAAAAACCCTGTGCACGCCACTAAGTCTGCGTGAAATTCAGTTACTTGCAAAAAACTAGTGACTGATTACTTGAATGGTACACCGAGTTACATTATAACCCTGCAGATCTTTAAAAGGAAATCACACTAACTCATTATTTCTTTTCATCATGAACAATTTTAGTATAAAAAACTCCTTAAATAAAATTAAAAAAAAATTGAATGCGCTCAAAGGAACGTTGCGAAATTAAAAGAAAGCGTATTGGAGTGTTTAACATTCTAGATGTGCTCTATAATTCATAGCCGAGATCTCTTGTAACTTTGCAACCGTGCCTTGGCGAGCCGTTAACATCAGGCGCTCGCTTGCTCCAAGAGATACAGCCCCCACTAGACCTTTTATACGACAGTGTAGCTTTTTATCTGCGCTAAACACTGTCTTCGGGTTACTTGGCTGAATATACGAACTACTCAGACGCTCTAGAGTCGAGAACACTTCAATACTTTTCAATCTTGAAATGTTGTTATTGTAGGCGATACAGATTTATTCAAGCACCGTATAGAGTTAAGGAGTTAAGCGAATTTACACGTGACTTTCTTTTGTTTGAATTTAACTCATATTTTCATTATTTCTTTAGGAGTGGGGAGATGAGTTTGAATGATTTCTGAGTAAAATCTCTGGCTATATTCATCTCTAGGATGCAGTATAGTTCTACTAGCTGACGCCGCGTGGTTTTTACCCGCGTGGTTCCCGTTCCCGTGGAAAAACGGAGATAATATATATCCTCTAGCCTTTCTTAATAAATGGGCTATTTAACACTGAAAGAATTTTTCAAATCGGACCAGTAATTCCTGAGATTAGCGCTTTTCTTCATTTCAGTTTTAGAATATTAATCTAGATAAAATCATTAACACTATAACAAGTCTTTTCTAAAAGCTTACGTTTAATAAAATTAATAAAATAATGTAAAATCAATTTATTGACGATACATATAACCTTTTATACATTAAGGAATCTATGTCGTTAACAATAATTTACAAATCTAAATAAGTTAACACTTATATAAGTTACTAGTAGACGCCGCGCGGTTTTACCCGCATGGTTCTCGTTTCTGTAGGAATACGGGAATAAAATATATAACCTTCCTCGATAAATGAGATATCTAGCAATGAAAGAATTTTTCAAATCAGATCAGTAGTTCTTGAGATTAGCGCGTTCAAACAAATAAACTCCACAGCTTTATAATATTAGTATAGATGCTAAGTTGACTAACACACTAGATTCTAATACTGTTGTAAGCGAGCATATTATAATGTAATAAACCGTATAAGAAATAATTATTAGGATGCCGTAGAATGATTAATGTTATCATTCATAAAGTATTCTCCCTCGAGGTTGAGACTTCCAGAATAATTGATAGGGAAAGTACCTAAAGTAATATCTAAAAAGGGAAAAATATATATTTTTCGTATTATATTACGATGAAATTGTTTCATCGTGAATCCTCTAGGGAGGAAATAATATTTAAAGTGCAGATAAAGGGAAATTTTGCCAAGCTAGCTAACAGCGCCCCCTTGAGTTTACATTTTACAACAAGGATAAACTGTAATGAGACAGCTGTACTGGGATATAGCTGTGGCGGCCCGACGTTTGCATGTCAGCGTTATTTGAGCTGCAAATCTACTAAAGCGAAGTAAAGGCTTTTAATACCTCGCAGCTTGGCTAAAGCTCGTTTAGAGATAAATATCTGGGTGACCGAGTTTTGTTTGGTGATTATTTTTATTGTTACTCGTTGTTTCGTACGATATTGTTACGCATCTCTTGGAGTATGTAGTTGCACATCTAATTTCATTACATGACAAAATTAAAATAAAATGAACTTCATACTCGTAGTTGCTTACCTTAGTTACTTAATATAGAAGGATGTCCTGTGATGTGATGGACCTGCCAATGCATAGGTTTATGCAATGTGTTAAAAAACATTTACTTAGTTGAGGTTACTACAACATTGATGATTTCTTTAATGATAAAGGTGCATGGAGGCCATTGGATCAGCTACCATCTTCACACAAGAAGTAAAACTAGAAATTGTCATCAATTGTAAATTGTAAACTGTATGATTTTTTAAAAAAAGAGCAACTGTTGAGTTTCTTGCCGGCCTCTTCTCAGCAGAACCTGCCTTCCAAACAGGTGGTAGAATCTTTACAAATAATGACTGACGTATCAAAATTGCTTGTAATCTGAGCCTACTTGAAATAATTAAATTTTTATTTTGTTTTTGATGTGCTGACAAAACCGTTCCCATAATCAAGAATCTGGTTATCCTCAAATATAACGAAAGTTTTTTTATTTGTTTGTTACAAATACGCTTCGAACTACATATCTGACTTTAAAATTCTTTCACCAGTGGAAAGCTAAATTATCAGCGAGTAACGAAAGATATATTTTATCCCCGTATTCCCACGAGAATGGTAACTACGCTAGTGAAATTCGTTTTCTTTGGTTATCCGACTAATAATGAATTATCATAGTTTTTCTCTTCAATTATTATCTAACTCGTCTTACCGGTGAAACATGGCAAGCTTTACCAGAACAACTCGTACGTTTCGCAATAAATCGTATTGTAGTGACTCAGTTTCAATTGATTTACCATAGCTCCTATGGGATTTCGCTTCAATCGGAGTTTACAAGTTCACGTGTGCAGTTATCTTTGAACCTTTTAGGTGTATGGTACAAATAATAAACGGAAAAGAGTGTTTATTATTTCATCATCATCATATTATCAGCCGATGGACGTCCGCTGCAGGACATAGGCCTTTTGTAGGGACTTCCAAACATCACGATACTGAGCCACCTGCATCCAGCGAATCCCTGTGACTCGCTTGATGTCGTCAGTCCACCTGGTGGGGGGTCGGTCAACACTGCGCTTACAAGTGCGGGGTTGCCATTCCAGCACTTTGGGACCCCAACGTCTATTATTTGTACCTGTAATATTATTTTCCTCTAATTTTTTAAGAAATTAATTATCTCAAACGGTGAAGGAAAAACATCGTGAGGAAATCTGCATACCTGAGAATTTTCTTAATTTAATATTTCCCTACGTGTGTAAAGTTTGCCAATCCGCATTAGGCTAGCGTGGTGGACTATTGACCTAGCCCCTCTCATTGTGAGAGGAGACTCGTGCTCAGTAGTGATCCGAATATGGGTTGAAAGATAATGATGATAAAAAACAAACATCGTTCTTATCTTCAATGATTTTCAAAATATCACAGGCCTTGCCAAAGTACGAGTAAGTAAAATGTGTTGCAATAAATTCCATTGCAACCAGTTCGGTTTCAATTGCCTCGTCGAATTGGAATTTTCTTTATTCGAAGTTCACGAGCGTAAAGTTTCCTTTGAGACAACTTTGTCAGTACGTATGGACATGCTGTAAGATCTAATCTATTTTCTAAAAATCGAAGATGTGACTTTAAAAAATATTATTATAAAAACAAAAACTCGACTGATTAAGTGTAATGAAGTAAAAAGATAAAAACAAATATCACATTATGTTTATAAGATTCTAACTAAATATTTTAGGTTTCCATGGTGACAAACATCATTTTAGTAGATCATACTTTGTCCGTAGGTAAGAAATAATTGTCCCCGCCTGTGGCATCATAAAATATTTACTTAGTTAGAATCTTATACCTACAGACAATGTGATACTTGTTTTTCTTTTCTTTAGTTCGTTACGCTTAAGCAGTCGGTTTTTTTTGTTCATTATAATAATGGTTTTTTTCGGGCTTTTTAGTTTCTTAAAGACAGAACTTTAATTTTAAATATAACTAAGTACAGATAATATATTTCCTGACATGACATACATTCTTGCTAGATAATGTTACTTTGATGGTCCAAATATGATTCGTAGGTTTTTTATCAATTTGTGTTAAAACAATTTATATATTTTTGTAATGGTGTTTTTACCTTTCGGCCTTTCATTTGATACCCATATTGTTATGGTAAACAAAATCAAACCCACCCCCTACCTTTTTTCGCTATTTAAAAAAATTATATAGACTATGTCACTACAACAATTTTTACAAACTCAAGGACATCTCATAATTATGTCAAAATCCGTCCAGCTGTTTAGGCTGTAAGGCGTGCTAAAGAAATGAACATACATACACACATACATACGCTCGAAAAACATTATAACAAATTAATATCCTCTCCCTAAAACTTGTATATTAATTAGTGTTTTCTTTGCTCTAAGTCTCAATTAAAAGCAATAACAAAGTTAGGAAAGCTCAAAGAAATAGGCGACCAATCAAATCTATCCATATGCGTATGATTATAAAGCTTCGTTCGTTTGTTTGTTTGTTTGTTTGATTGAACGCGCTAATCTTAGGAACTACTGGTCCAATTTGAAAAATTCTTTCAGTGTTAGATAGTCCATTTATCGAGGAAGGCTATAGGCTATATATTATCCCCATATACCTACGGGAACGGGAACCACGCGGGTAAAACCGCGCGGGTTTGGCTAGTCTATACATATGCGTATGATTTTGTAAGGTGGCCCGAAGTTCAACTTATCAACTGGCAAGGAATATCCAAAAATGTATACGAATTTCAACAATATTCTGTTTCCTAAATTCGTAAAACAATTACATTTTATTCCGAATATTTTATTCCGTTCTTAAAAAGGGAACGGATTAATTCTCGGATGCAATAAAAAATATACTTTCGTACCAGAAAGTGACTACCGTTGTAAAACGGATAAAACGTGTTTAGTACATTGCGAAAGTAATTCGTGTTGATTGCTTTTCCCTTATTCAACTTTGAATTAAAAGTATAAAAAAGGTTTCAGACTAGCGTTTTTTCTGCGCGTTTGTTGTTACGCTTTTAAGCGCGATACATTATGCACTTCAAAGCGTCAGCCACAAACAATCAAGTCTACCGTCAAGTCTGCAGCGTACTGCAACCATATTTCAATCTTTTTAAGCTATTGCGTAGCTTTTATC
Organism: Bicyclus anynana; assembly: GCF_947172395.1. NCBI lineage: Eukaryota > Metazoa > Arthropoda > Insecta > Lepidoptera > Nymphalidae > Bicyclus > Bicyclus anynana. The sequence continues at coordinate 5,258,285 of NC_069103.1, read as the reverse complement.
GTGGGATTTGAGCGCGGCGACCGAATTAAGGAATTCTGTAACGAAAATAAACCTAACATCCAAGCCGTGCATCAAGCTTACACATATCGACGTTGTTATATCGACTTAACTGGACAAGTGGTGTAAACTAAGGAGCAAAACTTATTATATAAGAGTTCGATTCCAACTCAACGTAAAGACATTTTTTATTGTTTTATTAATTCTTTTCTGGAGAAAAATAAAATACTGTATAAATAAAATAAATAAATAATTATAATTGCATAAGTTGATAAAAAATGCTATGCTATGCTTTCCCCGAGTGCCACACGTATTTTTTTTTCAAATATTTTTCATGACTGACGCACATACTTACATAATTATACAGATAAATTGGCGTTTTCACTCGAACCATTAATGAAAAGTCAGTATCAACAGGGATTCTAGACTAGAGACCACGTTCGTATACGAGCTGAGCAAACGCTCGTACGAGTTTGCCAACACCGCGCGTTTACGCTAAAACGCTTAAAGTACGATCGTATAAAACGCTAGTCTAACACCACACCTGGTAAGCGAATGGAATTTAGTGGCTGGTTTATAGTTAATTTATTCTACGTGTTTTTTAGTATCTAACGATAAGTTAGCTTATGGAAATTGAACAACAACGAAACTATAAATTTTCGCATAATTTATATTCTACAAAACATAATTAATATTTACAGATTTTAAAGAAACATAAACTGTGCGGTAAACTGTTTAAAATTTCCTTCTATTTCTATTCGTCACTAACCTAAATGTAAATGTTACTAATCCGAACATGGTAAAAAGAAGAAGTGCGGTTGAAAGAAAAGAGAGAATAAAGTATGGCGGAACGAAACGTGCTCTAAAACAGACGTTACGTAATTTTGTTTTGTTATTTTTACTTTTACTTTAAAGATACATACTTACTTTAACACGATTTTTGCATAGATCAGATAAAATATTAATAAAATATAAGGTACAAGCAGGCGTGGTTCCCGTTCCCGTAAGAATACTGGGATAAAAATAAAGCCTATACCACTCTGGGATAGTGTAGCTTCCCGACAGTGAAAGAATTTTTCAAATCGCTTCAGTAGTTTCAGAGCCTATTCAATGCAAACAAACATACAATGAAATATTTCCTCTCTAAAATATTAGTACCAATTTATCACTTACTGTATAATATAATAATAATAATATCACATTATTATAATTAAATAATTGTTTATTTAAAGGTAAAACACCCAGTATAAAATATAAAAATAGGGAAGTATGTGCGCGTATGACAAAAAGCCGATGGACGTCCACTGCAGGACGTAGGCCTTTTGTAGGGACTTTCAAACATCACGATACTGCATCCAGCGAATCCCTGCGACTCGCTTGATGTCGTCAGTCCACCTGGTGGGGGGGTCGACCAACACTGCGCTTACTAGTGCGGGGTCGCCATTCCAGCACTTTGGGAGTCCAACGTCCATCGGTTCTTCGAACTATGTGCCCAGCCCATTGCCACTTCAGCTTCGCAACTCGTTGAGCTACGTCGGTGACTTTGGTTCTTCTGCGGATCTCCTCATTTCTGATTCGATCACGCAGATACACTGCTAACATAAATCGTTCCATCGCTCGCTGTGTGACTCTGAGCCTGTGAAATATGTAAATATGTAATATGTGTTCTTTGTGAAATATGTACCGAAATCTAATTTCATGATGAAGTTTAATTTTGTATGTGGACTGGCTATTTTGAATGGTAATGCAATTTTCGCAGGCACATATTAATAGGTGAGGTTGAAGTTTGGAAAACCAATTTCAGTCTAAAATAAAAGTTGTTCGCTGTCGGTTTTTAATTCAAAAGGCTGATCAAATAATTTAAATTAACAAAAGCGTGCTGCAGTCTTTTTTTGCATTTCAATTTAAAAATACCATGCATTTAACCTGAGCTGCATAAAGCTGTAGCAGGGAAAGCTTTTTATATTTTTTTTAATAAACGTTTAAGAAAAACATACTTTGTTATCTAATAATATAAAGTTTGTGGTGTTGTGGAGGTTAATCTCTGGATCTAATAAAGCGATTTAAGAAAATCTTTAACCGATAGAAAGCCACGTTGTCTGCGAGTGTCATAGGTTATGTTTTACCCCCGTAGGGGTGTAAGGGGGAGGCTAGTAACAGTCAGTCTCCCCAACTGCCAACCTCACCTGCTCGTGGTGCACCCTGCAGATGGACCGACGAGGCTCTGGCGACCGACGAATGGCGGTATATCCATTCCCACAGGCTAGATTACGAAATGCCTCAGGCCGGTGTCGGGCAGCAGCGACATCGGCGCGAGTAATCTAACACTGCGCTGACCAACCCGCATGCCCAGCGTGGTCAGTATCGGGTAAAACTTTATATGGACAGAAAAAACACAACACAGCCCCTAGTCCCCGGCAGCCCCGCTATTCCTGGCTCTGGCAGCGGTTACGGTAACGGCGGGGCAAGGGGTGTTAAGAATCTCCGGAAGAGATTCCGCTGCCAACCCTGACGACTGGACCTGGCAACATACAACGCCCAGGTGGACTGACGGCATCAAGCGAGTCGCAGGGATTCGCTGGATGCAGGTGGCTCAGTATCGTGATGTTTGGAAGTCCTTAAAAAAAGGCCTATGTCCTGCAGTGGACGTCCATCGGCTGATATGATGATGATGATGATGATGATGATGATGATGATGATGATGATGATGAAACAAAATCGATAAAACTATAAGGAAAATCTCAAAACACGTGAGCTGATAAAAATAACATAAACGATTTGTACTAAGATTTTGGTAATTAAATACTTTGTGAAGATATTGTTCTTGAGTCTCCTCTCAGAATGTGAGGGGTTAGGCCAATATAGTCCACCACGCTGGCCAAATGCGGATTGGCAGACTTCACACACGCAGAGAATTAAGAAAATTCTCTGGTTTGCAGGTTTCCTCACGATGTTTTCCTTGATCGTTTGAGACACGTGATTTAATTTCTTAAAATGCACACAACTGAAAGGTTGGAGGTGCATGCCCCGGACCGGATTCGAATGCATACCCTCCGGAATCGGAGGCAGAGATCATATCCATTGGGCTATCACGGTATCTCTCACGGTGAAGATCTATACTAGACACATCATATTCATATCGGCCGTCAGCTAGGGTCAACCAACCTAGGTCAACTCGCGACCCTTCGACCGTAAGTAGTTCATTGGCGATCTGACCAATTCTTGAAGGCTTTCGCTTCGCGGTGTAGCGTCGTATTTCGACCGCCCGTCTTCCCCGTTGGGGCATCTAATGGGCTCGTGCACCCACTTGTGGGGCAGCCGGAAGTTTGCCCACACAATAGTGTTGAGTAATTTTTTATGGCAGAATGCACGATGGCGCTGTCAGCGCGTCAAGTCCAAGATAATCGCTAAATAAAATGTGCCGCACAAATATTACAAAAAATACCATAAGAGTGATCACTAATAAAATTTATATACATAATTAAGGTATGATTGTTATCCTATTGTGTTTTGCAAATATAAGAACTACGAATCTGTTTTTTTTAAGATATCGCAAATGCGGGGCGGTACAACGTACGTTGTTAAAGAATAATTCATAACCATACATGTAGTTTGTCGATTTTGTAATATATAGTGAAATTTATTTATATTTAAATAATAAAGATACTTTTTAGATTGACTTTACATTCAATATAAAACCCAGTAGTTTTGAAACGTGGCCAATGTGCCGTCAACCGAATAAAAGTTCTAAATAAAAGTTCAAACTTCAATGCTAAATTGCACAAAAATCTTTCAACCGGCATCGCTAATTCAACTTTGTATAACTCAGTCAATAGGAAAAGTGTTCTGCATTTTAAGATCGTCACGTATTTTCGTCCGTTTACGACCACAAATTGGGTAGACCGGGGGCGGTTGTTCACGAGGTCGTATATTGTGATGAACCGGACATAAATGTTAGGTTTTATTGTAGATGGAATTCTTTTTTGTTTCATAATGATAATATGTTTGCCAGGATAAAAAATACTAGCGGAAGAGTCAAATTTTATCATATTAAAATGTCTATTATCGTAATTATTTGCATTTTAATAGATTTAAATTTTAGAGCCGTGACAGCCAAGTGAATATGTCTTCTGCCTCTAATTCCGGAGGTTCCGAATCCGGTCCGGGGCTTGCATCCCTAACTATTCTAAATATCACGTATCTCAAACGGTGGAACGGTTTTCCTTCACAATTTGAAATACGTGATACGACGACGACGATGGCGATGACGACGACGACGACGACGACGACGATGACGACGACGACGACGACGACGGCGACGATAATAATGATGAACTACCTTACTTTCTTAATTACGAGTAGGTATGTTTATTTAGCGATACCAATAAGTATATTAAAAAACATAAACCCAACAACTTTTACTTTTGTACGTTAATTTTATTTTTAGTATACTTACTTCTAAAATTTAATACCCACACAATGGAGGTACATAAAAATAGTATATAATAACATCAATTACGATTTACTTATGATTGACTAGCGGACTCATCCGCATGAAATTAAGTTTTTTACAAATCCCGCGGGAACCATGGATTTTTCCGGGATAAAAAGTAGTTACTATGTGTTAATCTATAGTAAAATCTATTTCAATTCCAAATTTTAGCCAAATCGCTTCAGTATTTGCGGCGTTAAAGAGTAACAAACATCCAAACATATATTCATACAAATTATCGCATGAGTAAGATGTATTTAACGTAAGCTTAAAAAGGGATTTATAAATTTCCTTCCTGTAGTAATTTTTCGTTCCTGTAGGAATACGGGGATAACATATAGCCTTCCTCGATAAATGGGCTATCTAACACTGAAAGATTTTTTCCATTCGGACCAGTAGTTCCTGAGATTAGTGAGTTCAATCAAACAAACAAACGAACAAACAATCAAACTCTTCAGCTTTATAATATTAGTATATACAGTGTTAGAAGTGGGTACGTTAATAGTCCAGCGAGTAGACCACGACCTTTCGATGTTGACTACAATGTCTTTATCGTTGTGCTATTGAGGATGAAACCATTGTTAAATAAAAGTTCATACAAATAGCCCTAAAAGCTTAAATTAAATCCCAAAGAATACAAACGACTGCAAATGTATTATCAAACGTAACAGTATCCATACGACCTGACAAAGTTTTCTCAAAGAAAACTGCGCATGTAAACTTCGGAACTCCGAATGAAGCAAATTCCGTTGCGCCCAATAGCAATGCAATTGAAACTGACTCGCTGCAACGGGATTTATTGCGACACATTTGAGTTATTTTGGCAATGCTCGCGATATTTTGCCGGTAAGACGAGTTGGAGAATAATTGAAGAGGAAATGTTGGAATTTTACGCTATTGGTCTAGAAATGAGACAAGAACATCCTCAATTCTGTATTGTTTTATTTTATCAACGATTCAATATGATCTCACTTGACGATAAGTTATATGACACTCTAAGATGGTATCGCGGTAACTTGGAATAAGTATGGTTTGTTTACTTCTGACTGGTTTTTAACCGGCTTCAATAAAGGAAGAGGTTTGAATTTTTCGGATTTTTTTTTATATAATACGTTCACCGATTACTCAAAGACGCCTCAACCGATTTCAACAATTTTTCTTTGTTTGAAAGAGTATGTTTTCCAGTCCCATAGTAACCATGTTAGGATCTGATGATGGGATTCTGGAGAAATCGAGGGGAACTTTTGAAAGTTATAGAGGCAACTAATGCGTTTGTTAATGTTTTCATTAAGTATTTTGTATTTTATTCAATGAAGGTCTGGTGTCAAACTGATGATGGAGCCGAAGCTCAGACGAGGGAACTTAATCTCATTTCACCTCATCGATTTAGAGACTTGTTTTGGACTTAATTATTTTGTATCGATGAGAAATTTACATCTAGATGGGTTGTGACTGTCATTAGAGATCTGGCGATGGAGACGAGGGACAGTTAAGGGAACTCCTCAACGGTTTACAGTAGCTACCTTGTGTTTGGGCTAGATTAATTTGTATTGATGAGAACTTTACATTTAAATGTGCTGTAACTGTCTAAAGCAGTTATTTAAGAAACGGCTTTAACTAACTAAGCACTAACTTGGTACTGCCTTCAAACAAAAACAATATTTTTCGCTTTTTAGTTTAGTAGTAACATTTATGTGATTTTTAAGTTTGTTTTTTTTTTTGTATAGAACATAAACCACCTATGCTAGTAAAGTGGTTTGAGTGTGTATCGAGTTTGTATCGAGTGACGTGTTTGTTTTGTAAAACATACAGCTACTTTATTTTTTTTTGTACCTAGGTTTATTTAAGTATCATTGTCGTTTTTGCGAATATATTGAGATAAGCCTGGCGCTAAATTTGTGTTTTGTTTGTTTGTCTGTTTAACGCCGCAGACACACTCACAAAACACAAATACACTGAATTCAGTTTTTATCAAATCCCGCTGGAGCTATGAATTTTTCGGGAAAAAGTAGTCTATGTGTTAATCCAGGCTATAATCTATATCCCTTTCAAATTTGCGTTTATTCGGTTTAGTAGTCGCGGCGTGAAAGAGTAAAAAACATTGATAGCATCAAAATCATCAGTTTTTTGCAAATCTCGGAAAATTATGGATTTTTTCGGGACAAAGAATGAGGTAATCCAGAGTAAAATCAATTATTTTTTCCAGAAAATGTGCCCATAATACCTATCTAATCTTTCCCTTTGTTTAAAAATATATTACCAGTAATCGGGTGAAATCCTGAATGACGAAGGTCCAAACCGAACAAAATCTATCCAAGATCCTAATACATAAGATAGTACCTACATTATATATTCTTGTTACATAAAAAGTAAGATTGATCGTTAACTTTGTGATGTAAGACTTCCTACTTCGGTCCGCACATTTCTAAAAATACTTGATATTTTTAAACTATATATAACAATAAGCTACAACAAAGAAATTTTCACGAATATAAGAAACTATTTCTTACTTTATAATCTATACTAATATTATAAAGCTAAAGAGTTTGTTTGTTTGATTGAAGGCGCTAATCTCGGGAACTGCAGGTCCGATTTGAAAAATTCTTTCAGTGTTTGATAGTCCATATAACGAGGAAGGCTATAGGCTATATATTATCCCCATATTCCTACGGGAACTAATCCTAATATGTTACAAATACAATATATATTATATAGTATAATAAATATACTATAAGTAAGTTTTTGTTTTGTGCAATAAAGTAGAAATAAATATAATATTTATTTATTACTTAGGTATATAATATCATAATCCGTTTTCTTTATTAGATATTGCAGGACAGATGCGCGATTTGTAAGCAAAGCGAAGTCACTTGAGGAGATCGCTATTAGTGATGAGCTTTGTGAATATTTTATTCCTCTTTAATTTCTTGAATTATCCATCCTATTCCTAATATCCGAAAAATAGTCTAGTCTAGTCTAGTCTGAAAAACTAATAAAATAGTCTATAGGCAAATCAGAAGACAAAGTTCGTATATACACACTTTGTCTTCTGATTTGTTGATTTTGTAATACATATGTATTACAATACTTTATATACACAATTTTGTCAATAAACAAATAAGTTATTAAAACATAAATCAATTTTTGTTCTGTAAAGTGAAAAATACAAAAATATTATTACAACAACAAAAAAATGTATGAGCTATGGAGTCCATTTTTATTCGTTTCCAATTTACATCGAAAAATTTTGAGTTGTATTTAATTTGTTCAGTAGCGGGCAATCTATACTGCGCTGATGACGAATGGCGGAGTGAGGTTTTCAATAAAGCGGAGAGTGGATTAAATTTCTGCGCAAAATTGCAGGTAGGTATATAAAAACTAATTAAGGGCAGCTCAGATTATCCATGTAGCTCCCGTTTACATAAAATATGGCCTATGTTATTCGGTGATAGTGTAGCTTCCCATTATTCGTGAGGCGCAGTGGATAGTGACCCTGCTTTCTGCATCTACGGCCGTGGGTTTGATTGTCACTGATGGAAAATATTTTGTTATGAGCATGGCGGTTTTTCAGTAGGTGTGTTAACATTATATGTATAGGTAAGTATATATCTGTATATAATTATAAATGATAAAAACAAACATCCATACAAACTTTTTTTTTTTTGATGATATTTTGATTTTTAAATCGGTTATAGTGTTAGGAGATTATCAGGAAGTAAACATTAGAAGCCGTGATAGCCCAGTGGACCTCTGCCTACGATTCCGGAGGGTGTGGGTTCAAATCCGGTCCAGGGTATGCACCTCCAATTTTTCAGTTGTGTGCATTGTAAGAAATTAAATATCACGTGTTTCAAAAAGTGAAGGAAAACATCGTGAGGAAATCTGCATACCAGAGAATTTTCTTAATTCTCTGCGTGTTTGAAGTCTGCCAATCCGCATTGGGCCAGTGTGGTGGATTATTGGCCAAACCCCTCTCGTTCTGAGAGGAGACTCGAGCTCAGCAGTGAGCCGAATATGGGTTGATAATGATGATGAAATAGTAGATTCCGTACATTTGATTTGATTTAAAATAGGTTACAAGGAAGACGCAACAGCGTCAGTTTGTAAAGCACGTTCCACTTTGGTCTTCTTTTTATGTTCTCCAGCGTTTTTCTCTATTTTCACCTGTTCAACGAACCTTGCAGCGTTAACCTTTTAGTATGCAAAGAGGATTTCCTGGATTGCAACGAAAAGTCCAAAAAACCTTTATTGTAAGGTAGAATTTACATTGTAAAATTAGTATAACATTTTGTGCTGTGAACTCGTATAAGTAGGTGCTTAACAAGAAAAAAAAAAAATAATTATATTATAACATTACATTTTTGGTATACCTATATAGGTATGTAGTGCATCAAAACTTCATATTAAAAGGAACGCCATAATTTTAAATTAAAAAACAAAAAAAATTAAGTGAAAATGCGAAGTTAAAATTCCCTTTTGAAATTGCCAATTTCGAATTTTCCAATGTTTCAGACTTGGGTTTTTTCTACGTTTATCCATAGGGAGTCTTGTGCATACCTACATTAAATTATGTATATTAAGTAAAGTAGTACCTTGTCACGGCCGATGCTTAGAACTGATATGAGCCAATGCAGAAAATTTTAAATCTAATATTGACCTGAACTAGGAATGGAACCCTGGTCCCCTTTTTCGAAACTAAAGTAATAAATACTAACTGCGCTTGTGAGGTCAGCCAAAAAATGTGCATTATTATGTCCGCAATTGTCTCAAAAACTATTCGTCGATGTATTCGTAGATTTTCGATATTTTATTGCATATAGCTGACGCCACGCGGTTTTACCCGCGTTGTTCCCGTTCCCGTAGGAAAACGGAGATATAGCTTATAGTCTTCCCCGATAAATGGGCTATCTAACACTGAAAGAATTTTTCAAATCGGACTAGTAGTTCCTGAGATTAGCGCACAAACAAACAAACTCTTCAGCTTTATATATTTGTATAGAGTATAGATTTTCTGAGACGTACCTTAATGGTTTCCTTTATATTTACATTTTTTAAATTAAATTTCGCTTAAGTTTTCCAAAAAAGATTTACATTTTAAACTGTTATGTAAGGTTTCGTATATTTTTTACAAGTCGCTGTAAGCGACCAACTCGCACGAGCCTTAAGCACTAGATATCTTTAACTTGCACCAGGGATTACTGTCAGTTCCCCGACCTCCGTACTAACCGTAAAATGTTTTACTTCGCAACATATCGATAAAAGCCGAGAGACTTTACTGCCCTGTTTATGATGCGACCAATAACAGCAGGGCGTAAATTCTCTATTTCAGCGAAGGGAACCGCATTATGCTTAGGCGAAGATGATTTTGTCATCATTATTATACCCGAAACTCGGTTATATTTCAGAAAGGTTTGGTATGTTTGTGAAATTTTCTCGATTTATTCGTATTCCAGTAGCGTAGCTTGAATTGGTCGAGACGTGGGTGAAGTTGCAGAGAGGCTTTCTTTCAAGATAAACTCTCAAAAATCTAACTAATCTCTTCCAACGTGCGTTTGTTTAAACAAATGGAAACAAGTCCAGACAAAAACGGATTTGATCTGTCACGAAATAAAATATCACAGTTTGATTTATTACATTACAGTGATTCTGGCTATTTGTTATATTTCTGTCAGTTTAAAAGAAGGAATCTTTGGTAGTAATTAGTCAAAACCGCTCCGCAAAGCCTTGCGTGCCCTCTTTTGTGTGAGGCACCAGGGCCGCTTTGTCAACGCCTAGCTACGCCACTGCTTTCTTCTGAGTGACAATATTTTAACATATAAATAAGAAGATACAGACAGATAAAAAGATAGATAGACAAGCGGACAATCAAATAAACCTATAAAGGTACTTACTTACTTATTGTTCTTTTAGACTTAACCTTAAAAATATCATAGACTAGTGTATGAATTAAAGGTATTAACGATCGTCTGAGTTATGTGCTTCACGGACTACTGTTTGAGCTTCGTAGATCGAATCAAATACTTCGACAGATCGGAACTTTATTGAAGAGACAATCCTGGAATACTTCTCTCCACGCCTTGCTAAGTTGCTAGGCTAGTTTTACTCGTATGAGCCTCGTAACAATAGTTCTATTAATTTTTAAAGACGTTTAACGTCGTGTATATTTATGTATGCAAGTACAAACCTGTATATTAATTACTATATTTATTTTTAAAATAAACAACATACTCGTATACACAAATATGTAAAATATATACACACAAGTAGTAACCTACTTAATATAATACTTTTAAAAGTATTGTAGAAAAGTACTAGAGTTAAAATTAATCCTTTCTGACAGATTTCATCCATGAAAATATTATCACCATATAATTTGAATCACTAAACAAGAT